>NW_028115568.1:0-3000 GCF_964273445.1 Streptopelia decaocto | reverse complement strand
CCCCCCGAACTGAACTCCTGTGTTCCCTCCCGGACGCCTGGGTCCCTCCCGAACTCCTGGGTCCCCCCCGGACGCCTGGGTCCCCCGCAGTGGGGCGCCCCCTGGATCTGCCGCGCACCCCGAACCCGTCGCCCCCCACGGTCGATCGGTGGCACCGGCGTTACCTGCAGCACCTGGAGCTGCTGTTCGAGGAGCAGAAATCGGGGTTCGGGGTCCCCCCCGAGTGCCACCTGCAGTTCGAATGAGGGGGGACCCCAAAAACGGGACCCCAGAAATGGGACCCCAACGTTTGGGGTCTCTGGGGGATCCCCAAGAGAGTCTGTGACCCCCAAATCCTGCAGAAATAAAGTGAATAGATGTGATTTGTGAGCGGGAAGATTTGGGGGTTCGGGGGGGATTTTGGGGTGCAGGGGTTGGATTTTTGGGGTGCTGGGGGGATTTTGAGGGTGTTGGGCATCTGGGGGTTCAGGGGGATATTTTTGGGGTGCAAAGAGGAATTTTGGGCCAAATCCCCGTGATTTGTGTCATTTTTGGGGGGGGGGGTGGGGTGTCCCCCAAAATCCCTCCCCCTGCCCCACCCGAACTCCTGGGTCCCTTTTTTTCCCGCCCCCAGGGTGGGGGTCAAAGTTCAGGGCGGGGCCACGGGACGTGGCGCGTGCGGGAGGTTCGTGGGGGGCGGGGGGGGGGAGGGGTGTCTCCCCCGAACTCCTGGGTCCCTCCCGAACTCCTGGGTCCCTCCCCGAACTCCTGGGTCCCTCCCGGATGCCTGGGTCCCCTGTATGTCATTAATAACCCCCTGGGGTCCAATGGGGGGGTTCACCACCCGGACGCCTGGGTCCCCACGAATACCTGGGTCCCTCCCCGAACTCCTGGGTCCCCCCCGAACTCCTGGGTCCCCCCGGACCCCCGTTGTCCCCTATAGGAAATGCAGGTCCCGGTCAGCTGGCTGCAGGCGCTGAGCGTCATGCAATACATGGCGACGTTCCTGGGGCTAGGTAATTAAAAAGGGGGGTTAATTAATACCCCGGGGGGGTTAATTAGATCCTGGGGGGGGGGGTATGGATCTGAGTTGGGGGTAATTGGACACCAAGGGGGGTTAATTGGACCCTAAGGGGGTTAATTGGTCCTTGGGGGAGGGGATGGGGGGAGAGAGGGGGTAATTAGCACCGGGGGGTAATTAATTAACCCCCAGGCCCCGGAGCGATTGTGTTGCTGCTGCTGCTGCTGCAAACGAGATTCTGGATCCTCCCAGTTCTGTACTGGTGCTGGTGGCTCTGGGACTGGGACGGGGCGGAGAGAGGTGGGGACGGACAGGGGGACAGGGGACATGGGGACAGACATGGGGACAGGGGGTATGGGGACAGGACTTGGGTCACTGGGGGGCACTAGGACCCTGGGGGTCACTGGGATATGGGGACAGGGGGACACGGGGACAGGGGGACATGGGGACATGACGTGGGTCACCGGGGGGGCACTAGGACCCTGGGGGTCAATGGGGGTCACTGGGATATGGGGACAATGGGGACTCTGGGGGGTCAATGGGGACACTGGGGACGGGGGGACAGGGGGATACGGGGACAGGACTTGGGTCACTGGGGGGGCACTGGGACCCTGGGGGTCACTCGGGGTCACT
This sequence comes from Streptopelia decaocto, assembly GCF_964273445.1. Classification (NCBI taxonomy): domain Eukaryota; kingdom Metazoa; phylum Chordata; class Aves; order Columbiformes; family Columbidae; genus Streptopelia; species Streptopelia decaocto. Next base: position 1,367 of record NW_028115568.1, on the reverse strand, counting down.
GGGGGGGCACTGGGACCCTGGGGGTCACTCGGGGTCACTGGGAGGGCTTTAGGACCCTGGGGGTCACTCGGGGTCACTGGGAGGGCTCTAGGACCCTGGGGGTCACTTGGGGTCACTGGGGGGTTTTAGGACCCTGGGGGTCACTCAGGGTCACTGGGGGGTTTTAGGACCCTGGGGGTCACTCAGGGTCACTGGGAGGGCTTTAGGACCCTGGGGGTCACTCGGGGTCACTGGGAGGGCTTTAGGACCCTGGGGGTCACTTGGGGTCACTGGGAGGGCTCTAGGACCCTGGGGGTCACTCAGGGTCACTGGGGGGGTTTTAGGACCCTGGGGGTCACTCGGGGTCACTGGGACATGGGAATATGGGGATATGGGGACAGGGGGACAATGGGGACATGGGGGGACATGTTGAGAACGGGGGGACCCCAGGACACAAGTCACTGGGTGTCCCCCGGTGTCCCCGAGGTCCCCGGCACTGGGATTGGGTGCGAAACTGGAGGATTTGGGATCATTTCTGTGATTATTTCCCCATCAAGGTACCGGGGAGGGGACACGAATGTCCCCCCTTCTGTCCCCATGGCCCCAAATCCCCAAATTGTCCCCAATGTCCCCCATGTCTCCCCATAACCCCCAATGTCCCAAATGTCCCCATTACCCCATAACCCCCCCATGTCCCCATACCCTCCCAGTGTCCCCAATGTCCCCAATGTCCCAAATGCCCCCAATGCCCCCATTGCCCCCATCGCCCCCATGTCCCCCAATGTCCCCATTGCCCCCATTGCCCCCATCGCCCCCATGTCCCCCAATGTCCCCCCATTGCCCCCATTTCCCCCACTGCCCCTAAATGCCCCCAATGTCCCCATTGTCCGCTATATCCCCCCAATGTCCCCATTGCCCCCAATGTCCCCATTGTCCCCATTGCCCCCAATGTCCCCATTGCCCCCAATGTCCCCATTGCCCCCAATATCCCTATATCCCCCCATCATGCCCAATGTCCCCACTGTCCCCAATATCCTTATATCCCCCCATTGCCCCCAATGTCCCCAATGTCCCCATTGTCTCCACTGTCCCCACTGTCCCCATTGCCCCCAATGTCCCCATTGTCTCCTATATCCCCCCAATGTCCCCCTTGTCCCCATTGTCTCCACTGTCCCCACTGTCCCCATTGCCCCCAATGTCCCCCCATTGCCCCCAATGTCCCCATTGCCCCCAATATCCTTATATCCCCCAATGTCCCCATTACCCGCAATGTCCCCATTGTCCCCAATGTCCCCATTGTCCCCATTGCCCCCAATATCCCCATTGCCCCCAATATTCCCATTGTCCCCTATATCCCCCCAATGTCCCCATTGCCCCCAATGTCCCCA
>NW_028115569.1:0-61706 GCF_964273445.1 Streptopelia decaocto | reverse complement strand
GAAAAGTTTCAATGGGAATGGGAAGAATTGGGACAAAAATTGGAAAATTTTTAAGGGACTTTGAAAAAATTTCAACTGGAATTTTAGCCATTTTTTGACGTGAAATTGTAAACATGTGGACATGGATTTTGAAAATTCTAGAGAGAATTTTAAAAGCTTCAAGAGAATTTCAACAATTTTGAGAGGGATCTGAAAAGTTTCAATGGGAATGGGAAGAATTGGGACAAAAATTGGAAAATTTTTCAGGGACTTTGAAAAAATTTCAACTGGAATTTTAGCCATTTTTTGACGTGAAATTATAAACATGTTGAAGTGGATTTTGAAAATTCTAGAGAGAATTTTAAAAGCTTCAAGAGAATTTCAACAATTTGGAGAGGGATTTGAAAAGTTTCAATGGGAATGGGAAGAATTGGGACAAAAATTGGAAAATTTTTAAGGGACTTTGAAAAAATTCCAACTGGAATTTTAGCCATTTATTGGCGTGAAATTGTAAACATGTGGACATGGATTTTGAAAATTCTAGAGAGAATTTTAAAAGCTTCAACAGAATTTCAACAATTTGGAGAGGGATTTGAAAAGTTTCAATGGGAATGGGAAGAATTGGGACAAAAATTGGAAAATTTTTAAGGGACTTTGAAAAAATTTCAACTGGAATTTTAGCCATTTTTTGACGTGAAATTGTAAACATGTGGCCATGGATTTTGAAAATTCTAGAGAGAATTTTAAAAGCTTCAACAGAATTTCAACAATTTTGAGAGGGATTTGAAAAGTTTCAATGGGAATGGGAAGAATTGGGACAAAAATTGGAAAATTTTTAAGGGACTTTGAAAAAATTTCAACTGGAATTTTAGCCATTTTTTGACGTGAAATTGTAAACATGTGGCCATGGATTTTGAAAATTCTAGAGAGAATTTTAAAAGCTTCAACAGAATTTCAACAATTTTGAGAGGGATTTGAAAAGTTTCAATGGGAATGGGAAGAATTGGGACAAAAATTGGAAAATTTTTAAGGGACTTTGAAAAAATTTCAACTGGAATTTTAGCCATTTTTTGACGTGAAATTGTAAACATGTGGCCATGGATTTTGAAAATTCTAGAGAGAATTTTAAAAGCTTCAACAGAATTTCAACAATTTGGAGAGGGATTTGAAAAGTTTCAATGGGAATGGGAAGAATTGGGACAAAAATTGGAAAATTTTTAAGGGACTTTGAAAAAATTTCAACTGGAATTTTAGCCATTTTTTGACGTGAAATTGTAAACATGTGGACATGGATTTTGAAAATTCTAGAGAGAATTTTAAAAGCTTCAACAGAATTTCAACAATTTTGAGAGGGATTTGAAAAGTTTCAATGGGAATGGGAAGAATTGGGGCAAAAATTGGAAAATTTTTAAGGGACTTTGAAAAAATTTCAACTGGAATTTTAGCCATTTTTTGACGTGAAATTGTAAACATGTGGCCATGGATTTTGAAAATTCTAGAGAGAATTTTAAAAGCTTCAACAGAATTTCAACAATTTTGAGAGGGATTTGAAAAGTTTCAATGGGAATGGGAAGAATTGGGACAAAAATTGGAAAATTTTTAAGGGACTTTGAAAAAATTTCAACTGGCATTTTAGCCATTTTTTGACGTGAAATTGTAAACATGTGGACATGGATTTTGAAAATTCTAGAGAGAATTTTAAAAGCTTCAACAGAATTTCAACAATTTTGAGAGGGATTTGAAAAGTTTCAATGGGAATGGGAAGAATTGGGACAAAAATTGGAAAATTTTTAAGGGACTTTGAAAAATTTCAACTGGAATTTTAGCCATTTTTTGACGTGAAATTGTAAACATGTGGACATGGATTTTGAAAATTCTAGAGAGAATTTTAAAAGCTTCAACAGAATTTCAACAATTTGGAGAGGGATTTGAAAAGTTTCAATGGGAATGGGAAGAATTGGGACAAAAATTGGAAAATTTTTAAGGGACTTTGAAAAAATTTCAACTGGCATTTTAGCCATTTTTTGACGTGAAATTGTAAACATGTGGCCATGGATTTTGAAAATTCTAGAGAGAATTTTAAAAGCTTCAACAGAATTTCAACAATTTTGAGAGGGATTTGAAAAGTTTCAATGGGAATGGGAAGAATTGGGACAAAAATTGGAAAATTTTTTAAGGGACTTTGAAAAAATTTCAACTGGAATTTTAGCCATTTTTTGACGTGAAATTGTAAACATGTGGACATGGATTTTGAAAATTCTAGAGAGAATTTTAAAAGCTTCAACAGAATTTCCACAATTTTGAGAGGGACTTGAAAAGTTTCAATGGGAATGGGAAGAATTGGGACAAAAATTGGAAAATTTTTAAGGGACTTTGAAAAAATTTCAACTGGAATTTTAGCCATTTTTTGACGTGAAATTGTAAACATGTGGCCATGGATTTTGAAAATTCTAGAGAGAATTTTAAAAGCTTCAACAGAATTTCCACAATTTTGAGAGGGACTTGAAAAGTTTCAATGGGAATGGGAAGAATTGGGACAAAAATTGGAAAATTTTTAAGGGACTTTGAAAAAATTTCAACTGGAATTTTAGCAATTTTTTTATGTGAAATTGTAAACATGTGGACATGGATTTTGAAAATTCTAGAGAGAATTTTAAAAGCTTCAACAGAATTTCAACAATTTTGAGAGGGATTTGAAAAGTTTCAATGGGAATGGGAAGAATTGGGACAAAAATTGGAAAATTTTTAAGGGACTTTGAAAAAATTTCAACTGGAATTTTAGCAATTTTGACGTGAAATTGTAAACATGTGGACATGGATTTTGAAAATTCTAGAGAGAATTTTAAAAGCTTCAACAGAATTTCAACAATTTTGAGAGGGATTTGAAAAGTTTCAATGGGAATGGGAAGAATTGGGACAAAAATTGGAAAATTTTTAAGGGACTTTGAAAAAATTTCAACTGGCATTTTAGCCATTTTTTGACGTGAAATTGTAAACATGTGGACATGGATTTTGAAAATTCTAGAGAGAATTTTAAAAGCTTCAACAGAATTTCCACAATTTTGAGAGGGACTTGAAAAGTTTCAATGGGAATGGGAAGAATTGGGACAAAAATTGGAAAATTTTTAAGGGACTTTGAAAAAATTTCAACTGGAATTTTAGCCATTTTTTGACGTGAAATTGTAAACATGTGGCCATGGATTTTGAAAATTCTAGAGAGAATTTTAAAGCTTCAACAGAATTTCAACAATTTTGAGAGGGATTTGAAAAGTTTCAATGGGAATGGGAAGAATTGGGACAAAAATTGGAAAATTTTTAAGGGACTTTGAAAAAATTGCAACTGGAATTTTAGCCATTTTTTGACGTGAAATTGTAAACATGTGGACATGGATTTTGAAAATTCTAGAGAGAATTTTAAAAGCTTCAACAGAATTTCAACAATTTTGAGAGGGATTTGAAAAGTTTCAATGGGAATGGGAAGAATTGGGACAAAAATTGGAAAATTTTTCAGGGACTTTGAAAAAATTTCAACTGGAATTTTAGCCATTTTTTGACGTGAAATTATAAACATGTTGAAGTGGATTTTGAAAATTCTAGAGAGAATTTTAAAAGCTTCAATAGAATTTCAACAATTTTGAGAGGGATTTGAAAAGTTTCAATGGGAATGGGAAGAATTGGGACAAAAATTGGAAAATTTTTAAGGGACTTTGAAAAAATTCCAACTGGAATTTTAGCCATTTATTGGCGTGAAATTGTAAACATGTGGACATGGATTTTGAAAATTCTAGAGAGAATTTTAAAAGCTTCAACAGAATTTCAACAATTTTGAGAGGGATTTGAAAAGTTTCAATGGGAATGGGAAGAATTGGGACAAAAATTGGAAAATTTTTAAGGGACTTTGAAAAAATTTCAACTGGAATTTTAGCCATTTTTTGACGTGAAATTGTAAACATGTGGCCATGGATTTTGAAAATTCTAGAGAGAATTTTAAAAGCTTCAACAGAATTTCAACAATTTTGAGAGGGATTTGAAAAGTTTCAATGGGAATGGGAAGAATTGGGACAAAAGTTGGAAAATTTTTAAGGGACTTTGAAAAAATTTCAACTGGAATTTTAGCCATTTTTTGACGTGAAATTGTAAACATGTGGACATGGATTTTGAAAATTCTAGAGAGAATTTTAAAAGCTTCAACAGAATTTCAACAATTTTGAGAGGGATTTGAAAAGTTTCAATGGGAATGGGAAGAATTGGGACAAAAATTGGAAAATTTTTAAGGGACTTTGAAAAAATTTCAACTGGAATTTTAGCCATTTTTTGACGTGAAATTGTAAACATGTGGACATGGATTTTGAAAATTCTAGAGAGAATTTTAAAAGCTTCAACAGAATTTCCACAATTTTGAGAGGGACTTGAAAAGTTTCAATGGAATGGGAAGAATTGGGACAAAAATTGGAAAATTTTTAAGGGACTTTGAAAAAATTTCAACTGGAATTTTAGCCATTTTTTGACGTGAAATTGTAAACATGTGGCCATGGATTTTGAAAATTCTAGAGAGAATTTTAAAAGCTTCAACAGAATTTCAACAATTTGGAGAGGGATTTGAAAAGTTTCAATGGGAATGGGAAGAATTGGGACAAAAATTGGAAAATTTTTCAGGGACTTTGAAAAAATTTCAACTGGAATTTTCGCAATTTTGACATGAAATTGTAAACATGTGGACATGGATTTTGAAAATTCTAGAGAGAATTTTAAAAGCTTCAACAGAATTTCAACAATTTTGAGAGGGATTTGAAAAGTTTCAATGGGAATGGGAAGAATTGGGACAAAAATTGGAAAATTTTTAAGGGACTTTGACAAAATTTCAACTGGAATTTTAGCCATTTTTTGACGTGAAATTGTAAACATGTGGCCATGGATTTTGAAAATTCTAGAGAGAATTTTAAAAGCTTCAACAGAATTTCAACAATTTTGAGAGGGATTTGAAAAGTTTCAATGGGAATGGGAAGAATTGGGACAAAAATTGGAAAATTTTTAAGGGACTTTGAAAAAATTTCAACTGGAATTTTAGCCATTTTTTGACGTGAAATTGTAAACATGTGGACATGGATTTTGAAAATTCTAGAGAGAATTTTAAAAGCTTCAAGAGAATTTCAACAATTTTGAGAGGGATTTGAAAAGTTTCAATGGGAATGGGAAGAATTGGGACAAAAATTGGAAAATTTTTAAGGGACTTTGAAAAAATTCCAACTGGAATTTTAGCCATTTATTGGCGTGAAATTGTAAACATGTGGACATGGATTTTGAAAATTCTAGAGAGAATTTTAAAAGCTTCAACAGAATTTCAACAATTTTGAGAGGGATTTGAAAAGTTTCAATGGGAATGGGAAGAATTGGGGCAAAAATTGGAAAATTTTTAAGGGACTTTGAAAAAATTTCAACTGGAATTTTAGCCATTTTTTGACGTGAAATTGTAAACATGTGGCCATGGATTTTGAAAATTCTAGAGAGAATTTTAAAAGCTTCAAGAGAATTTCAACAATTTTGAGAGGGATTTGAAAAGTTTCAATGGGAATGGAAGAATTGGGACAAAAATTGGAAAATTTTTAAGGGACTTTGAAAAAATTTCAACTGGAATTTTAGCCATTTTTTGACGTGAAATTATAAACATGTGGACATGGATTTTGAAAATTCTAGAGAGAATTTTAAAAGCTTCAACAGAATTTCAACAATTTTGAGAGGGATTTGAAAAGTTTCAATGGGAATGGGAAGAATTGGTACAAAAATTGGAAAATTTTTCAGGGACTTTGACAAAATTTCAACTGGAATTTTCCAATTTTTTGACGTGAAATTGTAAACATGTGGACATGGATTTTGAAAATTCTAGAGAGAATTTTAAAAGCTTCAAGAGAATTTCAACAATTTGGAGAGGGATTTGAAAAGTTTCAATGGGAATGGGAAGAATTGGGACAAAAATTGGAAAATTTTTAAGGGACTTTGAAAAAATTTCAACTGGCATTTTAGCCATTTTTTGACGTGAAATTGTAAACATGTGGCCATGGATTTTGAAAATTCTAGAGAGAATTTTAAAAGCTTCAACAGAATTTCAACAATTTTGAGAGGGATTTGAAAAGTTTCAATGGGAATGGGAAGAATTGGGACAAAAATTGGAAAATTTTTAAGGGACTTTGAAAAAATTTCAACTGGAATTTTAGCCATTTTTTGACGTGAAATTGTAAACATGTGGACATGGATTTTGAAAATTCTAGAGAGAATTTTAAAAGCTTCAACAGAATTTCAACAATTTTGAGAGGGATTTGAAAAGTTTCAATGGGAATGGGAAGAATTGGGACAAAAATTGGAAAATTTTTCAGGGACTTTGAAAAAATTTCAACTGGAATTTTAGCCATTTTTGACGTGAAATTGTAAACATGATGACGTGGATTTTGAAAATTCTAGAGAGAATTTTAAAAGCTTCAACAGAATTTCAACAATTTTGAGAGGGATTTGAAAAGTTTCAATGGGAATGGGAAGAATTGGGACAAAAATTGGAAAATTTTTAAGGGACTTTGAAAAAATTTCCACTGGAATTTTAGCCATTTTTTGACGTGAAATTGTAAACATGTGGACATGGATTTTGAAAATTCTAGAGAGAATTTTAAAAGCTTCAACAGAATTTCAACAATTTTGAGAGGGATTTGAAAAGTTTCAATGGGAATGGGAAGAATTGGGACAAAAATTGGAAAATTTTTAAGGGACTTTGAAAAAATTGCAACTGGAATTTTAGCCATTTTTTGACGTGAAATTGTAAACATGTGGACATGGATTTTGAAAATTCTAGAGAGAATTTTAAAAGCTTCAACAGAATTTCAACAATTTTGAGAGGGATTTGAAAAGTTTCAATGGGAATGGGAAGAATTGGGACAAAAATTGGAAAATTTTTCAGGGACTTTGAAAAAATTTCAACTGGAATTTTAGCCATTTTTTGACGTGAAATTATAAACATGTTGAAGTGGATTTTGAAAATTCTAGAGAGAATTTTAAAAGCTTCAAGAGAATTTCAACAATTTGGAGAGGGATTTGAAAAGTTTCAATGGGAATGGGAAGAATTGGGACAAAAATTGGAAAATTTTTCAGGGACTTTGAAAAAATTTCAACTGGAATTTTCGCAATTTTGACATGAAATTGTAAACATGTGGACATGGATTTTGAAAATTCTAGAGAGAATTTTAAAAGCTTCAACAGAATTTCAACAATTTGGAGAGGGATTTGAAAAGTTTCAATGGGAATGGGAAGAATTGGGACAAAAATTGGAAAATTTTTAAGGGACTTTGAAAAAATTTCAACTGGAATTTTAGCCATTTTTTGACGTGAAATTGTAAACATGTGGCCATGGATTTTGAAAATTCTAGAGAGAATTTTAAAAGCTTCAACAGAATTTCAACAATTTTGAGAGGGATTTGAAAAGTTTCAATGGGAATGGGAAGAATTGGGACAAAAATTGGAAAATTTTTAAGGGACTTTGAAAAAATTTCAACTGGAATTTTAGCCATTTTTTGATGTGAAATTGTAAACATGTGGACATGGATTTTGAAAATTCTAGAGAGAATTTTAAAAGCTTCAAGAGAATTTCAACAATTTTGAGAGGGATTTGAAAAGTTTCAATGGGAATGGGAAGAATTGGGACAAAAATTGGAAAATTTTTAAGGGACTTTGAAAAAATTCCAACTGGAATTTTAGCCGTTTATTGGCGTGAAATTGTAAACATGTGGACATGGATTTTGAAAATTCTAGAGAGAATTTTAAAAGCTTCAACAGAATTTCAACAATTTTGAGAGGGATTTGAAAAGTTTCAATGGGAATGGGAAGAATTGGGGCAAAAATTGGAAAATTTTTAAGGGACTTTGAAAAAATTTCAACTGGAATTTTAGCCATTTTTTGACGTGAAATTGTAAACATGTGGACATGGATTTTGAAAATTCTAGAGAGAATTTTAAAAGCTTCAAGAGAATTTCAACAATTTTGAGAGGGATTTGAAAAGTTTCAATGGGAATGGGAAGAATTGGGACAAAAATTGGAAAATTTTTCAGGGACTTTGAAAAAATTTCAACTGGAATTTTAGCCATTTTTTGACGTGAAATTATAAACATGTGGACATGGATTTTGAAAATTCTAGAGAGAATTTTAAAAGCTTCAACAGAATTTCAACAATTTTGAGAGGGATTTGAAAAGTTTCAATGGGAATGGGAAGAATTGGTACAAAAATTGGAAAATTTTTCAGGGACTTTGACAAAATTTCAACTGGAATTTTCCAATTTTTTGACGTGAAATTGTAAACATGTGGACATGGATTTTGAAAATTCTAGAGAGAATTTTAAAAGCTTCAAGAGAATTTCAACAATTTGGAGAGGGATTTGAAAAGTTTCAATGGGAATGGGAAGAATTGGGACAAAAATTGGAAAATTTTTAAGGGACTTTGAAAAAATTTCAACTGGAATTTTCCAATTTTTTGACGTGAAATTGTAAACATGTGGACATGGATTTTGAAAATTCTAGAGAGAATTTTAAAAGCTTCAACAGAATTTCAACAATTTTGAGAGGGATTTGAAAAGTTTCAATGGGAATGGGAAGAATTGGGACAAAAATTGGAAAATTTTTAAGGGACTTTGAAAAAATTTCAACTGGAATTTTAGCCATTTTTTGACGTGAAATTGTAAACATGTGGACATGGATTTTGAAAATTCTAGAGAGAATTTTAAAAGCTTCAACAGAATTTCCACAATTTTGAGAGGGATTTGAAAAGTTTCAATGGGAATGGGAAGAATTGGGACAAAAATTGGAAAATTTTTAAGGGACTTTGAAAAAATTTCAACTGGAATTTTAGCCATTTTTTGACGTGAAATTGTAAACATGTGGACATGGATTTTGAAAATTCTAGAGAGAATTTTAAAAGCTTCAACAGAATTTCAACCATTTTGAGAGGGATTTGAAAAGTTTCAATGGGAATGGGAAGAATTGGGACAAAAATTGGAAAATTTTGAAGGGACTTTGAAAAAATTGCAACTGGAATTTTAGCCATTTTTTGACGTGAAATTGTAAACATGATGACGTGGATTTTGAAAATTCTAGAGAGAATTTTAAAAGCTTCAACAGAATTTCAACAATTTTGAGAGGGATTTGAAAAGTTTCAATGGGAATGGGAAGAATTGGGACAAAAATTGGAAAATTTTTAAGGGACTTTGAAAAAATTTCAACTGGAATTTTAGCCATTTTTTGACGTGAAATTGTAAACATGTGGCCATGGATTTTGAAAATTCTAGAGAGAATTTTAAAAGCTTCAACAGAATTTCAACAATTTTGAGAGGGATTTGAAAAGTTTCAATGGGAATGGGAAGAATTGGGACAAAGATTGGAAAATTTTTAAGGGACTTTGAAAAAATTTCAACTGGAATTTTAGCATTTTTTTTTACGTGAAATTGTAAACATGTGGCCATGGATTTTGAAAATTCTAGAGAGAATTTTAAAAGTTTCAAGAGAATTTCAACAATTTTGAGAGGGATTTGAAAAGTTTCAATGGGAATGGGAAGAATTGGGACAAAAATTGGAAAATTTTTAAGGGACTTTGAAAAAATTTCAACTGGAATTTTAGCCATTTTTTGACGTGAAATTGTAAACATGTGGCCATGGATTTTGAAAATTCTAAAGAGAATTTTAAAAGCTTCAACAGAATTTCCACAATTTTGAGAGGGATTTGAAAAGTTTCAATGGGAATGGGAAGAATTGGGACAAAAATTGGAAAATTTTTAAGGGACTTTGAAAAAATTGCAACTGGAATTTTAGCCATTTTTTGACGTGAAATTGTAAACATGTGGACATGGATTTTGAAAATTCTAGAGAGAATTTTAAAAGCTTCAACAGAATTTCCACAATTTTGAGAGGGATTTGAAAAGTTTCAATGGGAATGGGAAGAATTGGGACAAAAATTGGAAAATTTTGAAGGGACTTTGAAAAAATTTCAACTGGAATTTTAGCCATTTTTTGACATGAAATTGTAAACATGTGGCCATGGATTTTGAAAATTCTAGAGAGAATTTTAAAAGCTTCAACAGAATTTCAACAATTTTGAGAGGGATTTGAAAAGTTTCAATGGGAATGGGAAGAATTGGGACAAAAATTGGAAAATTTTTAAGGGACTTTGAAAAAATTTCAACTGGAATTTTAGCCATTTTTTGACGTGAAATTGTAAACATGTGGACATGGATTTTGAAAATTCTAGAGAGAATTTTAAAAGCTTCAACAGAATTTCCACAATTTTGAGAGGGATTTGAAAAGTTTCAATGGGAATGGGAAGAATTGGGACAAAAATGGGAAAATTCTTAAGGGACTTTGAAAAAATTTCAACTGGAATTTTCCAATTTTTTGACGTGAAATTGTAAACATGTGGACATGGATTTTGAAAATTCTAGAGAGAATTTTAAAAGCTTCAACAGAATTTCAACAATTTTGAGAGGGATTTGAAAAGTTTCAATGGGAATGGGAAGAATTGGGACAAAAATTGGAAAATTTTTCAGGGACTTTGACAAAATTTCAACTGGAATTTTAGCCATTTTTTGACGTGAAATTGTAAACATGTGGCCATGGATTTTGAAAATTCTAGAGAGAATTTTAAAAGCTTCAAGAGAATTTCAACAATTTTGAGAGGGATTTGAAAAGTTTCAATGGGAATGGGAAGAATTGGGACAAAAATTGGAAAATTTTGAAGGGACTTTGAAAAAATTTCAACTGGAATTTTAGCCATTTTTTGACGTGAAATTGTAAACATGTGGACATGGATTTTGAAAATTCTAGAGAGAATTTTAAAAGCTTCAACAGAATTTCAACAATTTTGAGAGGGATTTGAAAAGTTTCAATGGGAATGGGAAGAATTGGGACAAAAATTGGAAAATTTTTAAGGGACTTTGAAAAAATTGCAACTGGAATTTTAGCCATTTTTTGACGTGAAATTGTAAACATGTGGACATGGATTTTGAAAATTCTAGAGAGAATTTTAAAAGCTTCAACAGAATTTCAACAATTTTGAGAGGGATTTGAAAAGTTTCAATGGGAATGGGAAGAATTGGGACAAAAATTGGAAAATTTTTCAGGGACTTTGAAAAAATTTCAACTGGAATTTTAGCCATTTTTTGACGTGAAATTATAAACATGTTGAAGTGGATTTTGAAAATTCTAGAGAGAATTTTAAAAGCTTCAAGAGAATTTCAACAATTTGGAGAGGGATTTGAAAAGTTTCAATGGGAATGGGAAGAATTGGGACAAAAATTGGAAAATTTTTAAGGGACTTTGAAAAAATTTCAACTGGAATTTTCGCAATTTTGACGTGAAATTGTAAACATGTGGACATGGATTTTGAAAATTCTAGAGAGAATTTTAAAAGCTTCAAGAGAATTTCCACAATTTTGAGAGGGATTTGAAAAGTTTCAATGGGAATGGGAAGAATTGGGACAAAAATTGGAAAATTTTTAAGGGACTTTGACAAAATTTCAACTGGAATTTTAGCCATTTTTTGACGTGAAATTGTAAACATGTGGACATGGATTTTGAAAATTCTAGAGAGAATTTTAAAAGCTTCAACAGAATTTCAACAATTTTGAGAGGGATTTGAAAAGTTTCAATGGGAATGGGAAGAATTGGGACAAAAATTGGAAAATTTTTCAGGGACTTTGAAAAAATTTCAACTGGAATTTAGCCATTTTTTGACGTGAAATTGTAAACATGTGGACATGGATTTTGAAAATTCTAGAGAGAATTTTAAAAGCTTCAAGAGAATTTCAACAATTTTGAGAGGGATTTGAAAAGTTTCAATGGGAATGGGAAGAATTGGGACAAAAATTGGAAAATTTTGAAGGGACTTTGAAAAAATTTCAACTGGAATTTTAGCCATTTTTTGACGTGAAATTATAAACATGTTGAAGTGGATTTTGAAAATTCTAGAGAGAATTTTAAAAGCTTCAACAGAATTTCAACAATTTGGAGAGGGATTTGAAAAGTTTCAATGGGAATGGGAAGAATTGGGACAAAAATTGGAAAATTTTTAAGGGACTTTGAAAAAATTCCAACTGGAATTTTAGCCATTTATTGGCGTGAAATTGTAAACATGTGGACATGGATTTTGAAAATTCTAGAGAGAATTTTAAAAGCTTCAACAGAATTTCAACAATTTTGAGAGGGATTTGAAAAGTTTCAATGGGAATGGGAAGAATTGGGGCAAAAATTGGAAAATTTTTAAGGGACTTTGAAAAAATTTCAACTGGAATTTTAGCCATTTTTTGACGTGAAATTATAAACATGTTGAAGTGGATTTTGAAAATTCTAGAGAGAATTTTAAAAGCTTCAACAGAATTTCCACAATTTTGAGAGGGATTTGAAAAGTTTCAATGGGAATGGGAAGAATTGGGACAAAAATTGGAAAATTTTTCAGGGACTTTGAAAAAATTTCAACTGGAATTTTAGCCATTTTTTGACGTGAAATTATAAACATGTGGACATGGATTTTGAAAATTCTAGAGAGAATTTTAAAAGCTTCAACAGAATTTCAACAATTTTGAGAGGGATTTGAAAAGTTTCAATGGGAATGGGAAGAATTGGTACAAAAATTGGAAAATTTTTCAGGGACTTTGACAAAATTTGAACTGGAATTTTCCAATTTTTTGACGTGAAATTGTAAACATGTGGACATGGATTTTGAAAATTCTAGAGAGAATTTTAAAAGCTTCAACAGAATTTCAACAATTTGGAGAGGGATTTGAAAAGTTTCAATGGGAATGGGAAGAATTGGGACAAAAATTGGAAAATTTTTAAGGGACTTTGAAAAAATTTCAACTGGAATTTTAGCCATTTTTTGACGTGAAATTGTAAACATGTGGACATGGATTTTGAAAATTCTAGAGAGAATTTTAAAAGCTTCAACAGAATTTCCACAATTTTGAGAGGGATTTGAAAAGTTTCAATGGGAATGGGAAGAATTGGGACAAAAATTGGAAAATTTTTAAGGGACTTTGAAAAAATTTCAACTGGAATTTTAGCCATTTTTTGACGTGAAATTGTAAACATGTGGACATGGATTTTGAAAATTCTAGAGAGAATTTTAAAAGCTTCAACAGAATTTCAACAATTTTGAGAGGGATTTGAAAAGTTTCAATGGGAATGGGAAGAACTGGGACAAAAATTGGAAAATTTTTAAGGGACTTTGAAAAAATTGCAACTGGAATTTTAGCCATTTTTTGACGTGAAATTGTAAACATGATGAAGTGGATTTTGAAAATTCTAGAGAGAATTTTAAAAGCTTCAACAGAATTTCAACAATTTTGAGAGGGATTTGAAAAGTTTCAATGGGAATGGGAAGAATTGGGACAAAAATTGGAAAATTTTTAAGGGACTTTGACAAAATTTCAACTGGAATTTTAGCAATTTTTTTACATGAAATTGTAAACATGTGGCCATGGATTTTGAAAATTCTAGAGAGAATTTTAAAAGCTTCAAGAGAATTTCAACAATTTTGAGAGGGATTTGAAAAGTTTCAATGGGAATGGGAAGAATTGGGACAAAAATTGGAAAATTTTTAAGGGACTTTGAAAAAATTTCAACTGGAATTTTAGCCATTTTTTGACGTGAAATTGTAAACATGTTGAAGTGGATTTTGAAAATTCTAGAGAGAATTTTAAAAGCTTCAACAGAATTTCAACAATTTTGAGAGGGATTTGAAAAGTTTCAATGGGAATGGGAAGAATTGGGACAAAAATTGGAAAATTTTTAAGGGACTGAAAAAATTGCAACTGGAATTTTAGCCATTTTTTGACGTGAAATTGTAAACATGTGGCCATGGATTTTGAAAATTCTAGAGAGAATTTTAAAAGCTTCAACAGAATTTCCACAATTTTGAGAGGGATTTGAAAAGTTTCAATGGGAATGGGAAGAATTGGGACAAAAATTGGAAAATTTTTCAGGGACTTTGAAAAAATTTCAACTGGAATTTTAGCAATTTTGACGCGAAATTGTAAACATGTGGACATGGATTTTGAAAATTCTAGAGAGAATTTTAAAAGCTTCAACTGAATTTCAACAATTTTGAGAGGGATTTGAAAAGTTTCAATGGGAATGGGAAGAATTGGGACAAAAGTTGGAAAATTTTTAAGGGACTTTGAAAAAATTTCAACTGGAATTTTAGCAATTTTTTTACATGAAATTGTAAACATGATGAAGTGGATTTTGAAAATTCTAGAGAGAATTTTAAAAGCTTCAACAGAATTTCAACAATTTTGAGAGGGATTTGAAAAGTTTCAATGGGAATGGGAAGAATTGGGACAAAAATTGGAAAATTTTTAAGGGACTTTGAAAAAATTTCAACTGGAATTTTAGCCATTTTTTGACGTGAAATTGTAAACATGTGGCCATGGATTTTGAAAATTCTAGAGAGAATTTTAAAAGCTTCAAGAGAATTTCAACAATTTTGAGAGGGATTTGAAAAGTTTCAATGGGAATGGGAAGAATTGGGACAAAAATTGGAAAACTTTTAAGGGACTTTGAAAAAATTTCAACTGGAATTTTAGCCATTTTTTGACGTGAAATTGTAAACATGTGGCCATGGATTTTGAAAATTCTAGAGAGAATTTTAAAAGCTTCAACAGAATTTCCACAATTTTGAGAGGGATTTGAAAAGTTTCAATGGGAATGGGAAGAATTGGGACAAAAATTGGAAAATTTTTAAGGGACTTTGAAAAAATTTCAACTGGAATTTTAGCAATTTTGACGTGAAATTGTAAACATGTGGACATGGATTTTGAAAATTCTAGAGAGAATTTTAAAAGCTTCAACAGAATTTCAACAATTTGGAGAGGGATTTGAAAAGTTTCAATGGGAATGGGAAGAATTGGGACAAAAATTGGAAAATTTTTAAGGGACTTTGAAAAAATTTCAACTGGAATTTTAGCAATTTTTTTACATGAAATTGTAAACATGATGAAGTGGATTTTGAAAATTCTAGAGAGAATTTTAAAAGCTTCAACAGAATTTCAACAATTTTGAGAGGGATTTGAAAAGTTTCAATGGGAATGGGAAGAATTGGGACAAAAATTGGAAAATTTTTAAGGGACTTTGAAAAAATTTCAACTGGAATTTTAGCCATTTTTTGACGTGAAATTGTAAACATGTGGACATGGATTTTGAAAATTCTAGAGAGAATTTTAAAAGCTTCAACAGAATTTCAACAATTTTGAGAGGGATTTGAAAAGTTTCAATGGGAATGGGAAGAATTGGGACAAAAATTGGAAAATTTTTAAGGGACTTTGAAAAAATTTCAACTGGAATTTTAGCCATTTTTTGACGTGAAATTGTAAACATGTGGACATGGATTTTGAAAATTCTAGAGAGAATTTTAAAAGCTTCAACAGAATTTCAACAATTTTGAGAGGGATTTGAAAAGTTTCAATGGGAATGGGAAGAATTGGGACAAAAATTGGAAAATTTTTAAGGGACTTTGAAAAAATTGCAACTGGAATTTTAGCCATTTTTTGACGTGAAATTGTAAACATGTGGACATGGATTTTGAAAATTCTAGAGAGAATTTTAAAAGCTTCAACAGAATTTCAACAATTTTGAGAGGGATTTGAAAAGTTTCAATGGGAATGGGAAGAACTGGGACAAAAATTGGAAAATTTTTAAGGGACTTTGAAAAAATTGCAACTGGAATTTTAGCCATTTTTTGACGTGAAATTGTAAACATGATGAAGTGGATTTTGAAAATTCTAGAGAGAATTTTAAAAGCTTCAACAGAATTTCAACAATTTTGAGAGGGATTTGAAAAGTTTCAATGGGAATGGGAAGAATTGGGACAAAAATTGGAAAATTTTTAAGGGACTTTGACAAAATTTCAACTGGAATTTTAGCAATTTTTTTACATGAAATTGTAAACATGTGGACATGGATTTTGAAAATTCTAGAGAGAATTTTAAAAGCTTCAAGAGAATTTCAACAATTTTGAGAGGGATTTGAAAAGTTTCAATGGGAATGGGAAGAATTGGGACAAAAATTGGAAAATTTTTAAGGGACTTTGAAAAAATTTCAACTGGAATTTTAGCCATTTTTTGACGTGAAATTGTAAACATGTTGAAGTGGATTTTGAAAATTCTAGAGAGAATTTTAAAAGCTTCAACAGAATTTCAACAATTTTGAGAGGGATTTGAAAAGTTTCAATGGGAATGGGAAGAATTGGGACAAAAATTGGAAAATTTTTAAGGGACTGAAAAAATTGCAACTGGAATTTTAGCCATTTTTTGACGTGAAATTGTAAACATGTGGCCATGGATTTTGAAAATTCTAGAGAGAATTTTAAAAGCTTCAACAGAATTTCAACAATTTTGAGAGGGATTTGAAAAGTTTCAATGGGAATGG
Organism: Streptopelia decaocto; assembly: GCF_964273445.1. Classification (NCBI taxonomy): domain Eukaryota; kingdom Metazoa; phylum Chordata; class Aves; order Columbiformes; family Columbidae; genus Streptopelia; species Streptopelia decaocto. Next base: position 45,284 of record NW_028115569.1, on the reverse strand, counting down.
GAAGAATTGGGACAAAAATTGGAAAATTTTTAAGGGACTTTGAAAAAATTTCAACTGGAATTTTAGCCATTTTTTGACGTGAAATTGTAAACATGTGGCCATGGATTTTGAAAATTCTAGAGAGAATTTTAAAAGCTTCAACAGAATTTCAACAATTTTGAGAGGGATTTGAAAAGTTTCAATGGGAATGGGAAGAATTGGGACAAAAATTGGAAAATTTTTAAGGGACTTTGACAAAATTTCAACTGGAATTTTAGCCATTTTTTGACGTGAAATTGTAAACATGTGGCCATGGATTTTGAAAATTCTAGAGAGAATTTTAAAAGCTTCAACAGAATTTCAACAATTTTGAGAGGGATTTGAAAAGTTTCAATGGGAATGGGAAGAATTGGGACAAAAATTGGAAAATTTTTTAAGGGACTTTGAAAAAATTTCAACTGGAATTTTAGCCATTTTTTGACGTGAAATTGTAAACATGTGGACATGGATTTGAAAATTCTAGAGAGAATTTTAAAAGCTTCAACAGAATTTCAACAATTTTGAGAGGGATTTGAAAAGTTTCAATGGGAATGGGAAGAATTGGTACAAAAATTGGAAAATTTTTCAGGGACTTTGACAAAATTTCAACTGGAATTTTCCAATTTTTTGACGTGAAATTGTAAACATGTGGACATGGATTTTGAAAATTCTAGAGAGAATTTTAAAAGCTTCAACAGAATTTCAACAATTTGGAGAGGGATTTGAAAAGTTTCAATGGGAATGGGAAGAATTGGGACAAAAATTGGAAAATTTTTAAGGGACTTTGAAAAAATTTCAACTGGAATTTTAGCCATTTTTTGACGTGAAATTGTAAACATGTGGCCATGGATTTTGAAAATTCTAGAGAGAATTTTAAAAGCTTCAACAGAATTTCCACAATTTTGAGAGGGATTTGAAAAGTTTCAATGGGAATGGGAAGAATTGGGACAAAAATTGGAAAATTTTTAAGGGACTTTGAAAAAATTTCAACTGGAATTTTAGCCATTTTTTGACGTGAAATTGTAAACATGTGGACATGGATTTTGAAAATTCTAGAGAGAATTTTAAAAGCTTCAACAGAATTTCAACAATTTTGAGAGGGATTTGAAAAGTTTCAATGGGAATGGGAAGAACTGGGACAAAAATTGGAAAATTTTTAAGGGACTTTGAAAAAATTGCAACTGGAATTTTAGCCATTTTTTGACGTGAAATTGTAAACATGATGAAGTGGATTTTGAAAATTCTAGAGAGAATTTTAAAAGCTTCAACAGAATTTCAACAATTTTGAGAGGGATTTGAAAAGTTTCAATGGGAATGGGAAGAATTGGGACAAAAATTGGAAAATTTTTAAGGGACTTTGACAAAATTTCAACTGGAATTTTAGCAATTTTTTTACATGAAATTGTAAACATGTGGACATGGATTTTGAAAATTCTAGAAGAATTTTAAAAGCTTCAAGAGAATTTCAACAATTTTGAGAGGGATTTGAAAAGTTTCAATGGGAATGGGAAGAATTGGGACAAAAATTGGAAAATTTTTAAGGGACTTTGAAAAAATTTCAACTGGAATTTTAGCCATTTTTTGACGTGAAATTGTAAACATGTTGAAGTGGATTTTGAAAATTCTAGAGAGAATTTTAAAAGCTTCAACAGAATTTCAACAATTTTGAGAGGGATTTGAAAAGTTTCAATGGGAATGGGAAGAATTGGGACAAAAATTGGAAAATTTTTAAGGGACTGAAAAAATTGCAACTGGAATTTTAGCCATTTTTTGACGTGAAATTGTAAACATGTGGCCATGGATTTTGAAAATTCTAGAGAGAATTTTAAAAGCTTCAACAGAATTTCCACAATTTTGAGAGGGATTTGAAAAGTTTCAATGGGAATGGGAAGAATTGGGACAAAAATTGGAAAATTTTTCAGGGACTTTGAAAAAATTTCAACTGGAATTTTAGCAATTTTGACGTGAAATTGTAAACATGTGGACATGGATTTTGAAAATTCTAGAGAGAATTTTAAAAGCTTCAACTGAATTTCAACAATTTTGAGAGGGATTTGAAAAGTTTCAATGGGAATGGGAAGAATTGGGACAAAAGTTGGAAAATTTTTAAGGGACTTTGAAAAAATTTCAACTGGAATTTTAGCAATTTTTTTACATGAAATTGTAAACATGATGAAGTGGATTTTGAAAATTCTAGAGAGAATTTTAAAAGCTTCAGCAGAATTTCAACAATTTTGAGAGGGATTTGAAAAGTTTCAATGGGAATGGGAAGAATTGGGACAAAAATTGGAAAATTTTTAAGGGACTTTGAAAAAATTTCAACTGGAATTTTAGCCATTTTTTGACGTGAAATTGTAAACATGTGGCCATGGATTTTGAAAAATCTAGAGAGAATTTTAAAAGCTTCAAGAGAATTTCAACAATTTTGAGAGGGATTTGAAAAGTTTCAATGGGAATGGGAAGAATTGGGACAAAAATTGGAAAATTTTTAAGGGACTTTGAAAAAATTTCAACTGGAATTTTAGCCATTTTTTGACGTGAAATTGTAAACATGTGGACATGGATTTTGAAAATTCTAGAGAGAATTTTAAAAGCTTCAACAGAATTTCCACAATTTTGAGAGGGATTTGAAAAGTTTCAATGGGAATGGGAAGAATTGGGACAAAAATTGGAAAATTTTTAAGGGACTTTGAAAAAATTTCAACTGGAATTTTAGCAATTTTGACGTGAAATTGTAAACATGTGGACATGGATTTTGAAAATTCTAGAGAGAATTTTAAAAGCTTCAACAGAATTTCCACAATTTTGAGAGGGATTTGAAAAGTTTCAATGGGAATGGGAAGATTTGGGACAAAAATTGGAAAATTTTTAAGGGACTTTGAAAAAATTTCAACTGGAATTTTAGCAATTTTTTTACATGAAATTGTAAACATGATGAAGTGGATTTGAAAATTCTAGAGAGAATTTTAAAAGCTTCAACACAATTTCAACAATTTTGAGAGGGATTTGAAAAGTTTCAATGGGAATGGGAAGAATTGGGACAAAAATTGGAAAATTTTTAAGGGACTTTGAAAAAATTTCAACTGGAATTTTAGCCATTTTTTGACGTGAAATTGTAAACATGTGGACATGGATTTTGAAAATTCTAGAGAGAATTTTAAAAGCTTCAACAGAATTTCAACAATTTTGAGAGGGATTTGAAAAGTTTCAATGGGAATGGGAAGAATTGGGACAAAAATTGGAAAATTTTGAAGGGACTTTGAAAAAATTTCAACTGGAATTTTAGCCATTTTTTGACGTGAAATTGTAAACATGTGGACATGGATTTTGAAAATTCTAGAGAGAATTTTAAAAGCTTCAACAGAATTTCCACAATTTTGAGAGGGATTTGAAAAGTTTCAATGGGAATGGGAAGAATTGGGACAAAAATTGGAAAATTTTTAAGGGACTTTGAAAAAATTGCAACTGGAATTTTAGCCATTTTTTGACGTGAAATTGTAAACATGTGGACATGGATTTTGAAAATTCTAGAGAGAATTTTAAAAGCTTCAACAGAATTTCAACAATTTTGAGAGGGATTTGAAAAGTTTCAATGGGAATGGGAAGAATTGGTACAAAAATTGGAAAATTTTTCAGGGACTTTGACAAAATTTCAACTGGAATTTTCCAATTTTTTGACGTGAAATTGTAAACATGTGGACATGGATTTTGAAAATTCTAGAGAGAATTTTAAAAGCTTCAACAGAATTTCAACAATTTTGAGAGGGATTTGAAAAGTTTCAATGGGAATGGGAAGAATTGGGACAAAAATTGGAAAATTTTTAAGGGACTTTGAAAAAATTTCAACTGGAATTTTAGCCATTTTTTGACGTGAAATTGTAAACATGTGGCCATGGATTTTGAAAATTCTAGAGAGAATTTTAAAAGCTTCAACAGAATTTCAACAATTTTGAGAGGGATTTGAAAAGTTTCAATGGGAATGGGAAGAATTGGGACAAAAATTGGAAAATTTTTAAGGGACTTTGACAAAATTTCAACTGGAATTTTAGCAATTTTTTTACATGAAATTGTAAACATGTGGACATGGATTTTGAAAATTCTAGAGAGAATTTTAAAAGCTTCAAGAGAATTTCAACAATTTTGAGAGGGATTTGAAAAGTTTCAATGGGAATGGGAAGAATTGGGACAAAAATTGGAAAATTTTTAAGGGACTTTGAAAAAATTTCAACTGGAATTTTAGCCATTTTTTGACGTGAAATTGTAAACATGTTGAAGTGGATTTTGAAAATTCTAGAGAGAATTTTAAAAGCTTCAACAGAATTTCAACAATTTGGAGAGGGATTTGAAAAGTTTCAATGGGAATGGGAAGAATTGGGACAAAAATTGGAAAATTTTTAAGGGACTGAAAAAATTGCAACTGGAATTTTAGCCATTTTTTGACGTGAAATTGTAAACATGTGGCCATGGATTTTGAAAATTCTAGAGAGAATTTTAAAAGCTTCAACAGAATTTCCACAATTTTGAGAGGGATTTGAAAAGTTTCAATGGGAATGGGAAGAATTGGGACAAAAATTGGAAAATTTTTCAGGGACTTTGAAAAAATTTCAACTGGAATTTTAGCAATTTTGACGTGAAATTGTAAACATGTGGACATGGATTTTGAAAATTCTAGAGAGAATTTTAAAAGCTTCAACTGAATTTCAACAATTTTGAGAGGGATTTGAAAAGTTTCAATGGGAATGGGAAGAATTGGGACAAAAGTTGGAAAATTTTTAAGGGACTTTGAAAAAATTTCAACTGGAATTTTAGCAATTTTTTTACATGAAATTGTAAACATGATGAAGTGGATTTTGAAAATTCTAGAGAGAATTTTAAAAGCTTCAACAGAATTTCAACAATTTTGAGAGGGATTTGAAAAGTTTCAATGGGAATGGGAAGAATTGGGACAAAAACTGGAAAATTTTTAAGGGACTTTGAAAAAATTTCAACTGGAATTTTAGCCATTTTTTGACGTGAAATTGTAAACATGTGGCCATGGATTTTGAAAATTCTAGAGAGAATTTTAAAAGCTTCAAGAGAATTTCAACAATTTTGAGAGGGATTTGAAAAGTTTCAATGGGAATGGGAAGAATTGGGACAAAAATTGGAAAACTTTTAAGGGACTTTGAAAAAATTTCAACTGGAATTTTAGCCATTTTTTGACGTGAAATTGTAAACATGTGGCCATGGATTTTGAAAATTCTAGAGAGAATTTTAAAAGCTTCAACAGAATTTCCACAATTTTGAGAGGGATTTGAAAAGTTTCAATGGGAATGGGAAGAATTGGGACAAAAATTGGAAAATTTTTAAGGGACTTTGAAAAAATTTCAACTGGAATTTTAGCAATTTTGACGTGAAATTGTAAACATGTGGACATGGATTTTGAAAATTCTAGAGAGAATTTTAAAAGCTTCAACAGAATTTCAACAATTTTGAGAGGGATTTGAAAAGTTTCAATGGGAATGGGAAGAATTGGGACAAAAATTGGAAAATTTTTAAGGGACTTTGAAAAAATTTCAACTGGAATTTTAGCAATTTTTTTACATGAAATTGTAAACATGATGAAGTGGATTTTGAAAATTCTAGAGAGAATTTTAAAAGCTTCAACAGAATTTCAACAATTTTGAGAGGGATTTGAAAAGTTTCAATGGGAATGGGAAGAATTGGGACAAAAATTGGAAAATTTTTAAGGGACTTTGAAAAAATTTCAACTGGAATTTTCCAATTTTTTGACGTGAAATTGTAAACATGTGGACATGGATTTTGAAAATTCTAGAGAGAATTTTAAAAGCTTCAACAGAATTTCAACAATTTTGAGAGGGATTTGAAAAGTTTCAATGGGAATGGGAAGAATTGGGACAAAAATTGGAAAATTTTTAAGGGACTTTGAAAAAATTTCAACTGGAATTTTAGCCATTTTTTGACGTGAAATTGTAAACATGTGGCCATGGATTTTGAAAATTCTAGAGAGAATTTTAAAAGCTTCAACAGAATTTCAACAATTTGGAGAGGGATTTGAAAAGTTTCAATGGGAATGGGAAGAATTGGGACAAAAATTGGAAAATTTTTAAGGGACTTTGAAAAAATTTCAACTGGAATTTTAGCCATTTTTTGACGTGAAATTGTAAACATGTGGACATGGATTTTGAAAATTCTAGAGAGAATTTTAAAAGCTTCAACAGAATTTCCACAATTTTGAGAGGGATTTGAAAAGTTTCAATGGGAATGGGAAGAAATGGGACAAAAATGGGAAAATTCTTAAGGGACTTTGACAAAATTTCAACTGGAATTTTAGCCATTTTTTGACGTGAAATTGTAAACATGTGGACATGGATTTTGAAAATTCTAGAGAGAATTTTAAAAGCTTCAACAGAATTTCAACAATTTGGAGAGGGATTTGAAAAGTTTCAATGGGAATGGGAAGAATTGGGACAAAAATTGGAAAATTTTTAAGGGACTTTGAAAAAATTTCAACTGGAATTTTCCAATTTTTTGACGTGAAATTGTAAACATGTGGACATGGATTTTGAAAATTCTAGAGAGAATTTTAAAAGCTTCAACAGAATTTCAACAATTTTGAGAGGGATTTGAAAAGTTTCAATGGGAATGGGAAGAATTGGGACAAAAATTGGAAAATTTTTAAGGGACTTTGAAAAAATTTCAACTGGAATTTTAGCCATTTTTTGACGTGAAATTGTAAACATGTGGACATGGATTTTGAAAATTCTAGAGAGAATTTTAAAAGCTTCAACAGAATTTCCACAATTTTGAGAGGGATTTGAAAAGTTTCAATGGGAATGGGAAGAATTGGGACAAAAATTGGAAAATTTTTAAGGGACTTTGAAAAAATTTCAACTGGAATTTTAGCCATTTTTTGACGTGAAATTGTAAACATGTGGCCATGGATTTTGAAAATTCTAGAGAGAATTTTAAAAGCTTCAACAGAATTTCAACAATTTTGAGAGGGATTTGAAAAGTTTCAATGGGAATGGGAAGAATTGGGACAAAAATTGGAAAATTTTGAAGGGACTTTGAAAAAATTGCAACTGGAATTTTAGCCATTTTTTGACGTGAAATTGTAAACATGATGAAGTGGATTTTGAAAATTCTAGAGAGAATTTTAAAAGCTTCAACAGAATTTCAACAATTTTGAGAGGGATTTGAAAAGTTTCAATGGGAATGGGAAGAATTGGGACAAAAATTGGAAAATTTTTAAGGGACTTTGAAAAAATTTCAACTGGAATTTTAGCCATTTTTTGACGTGAAATTGTAAACATGTGGCCATGGATTTTGAAAATTCTAGAGAGAATTTTAAAAGCTTCAAGAGAATTTCAACAATTTTGAGAGGGATTTGAAAAGTTTCAATGGGAATGGGAAGAATTGGGACAAAAATTGGAAAATTTTTAAGGGACTTTGAAAAAATTTCAACTGGAATTTTAGCCATTTTTTGACGTGAAATTGTAAACATGTGGCCATGGATTTTGAAAATTCTAGAGAGAATTTTAAAAGCTTCAACAGAATTTCAACAATTTTGAGAGGGATTTGAAAAGGTTCAATGGGAATGGGAAGAATTGGGACAAAAATTGGAAAATTTTTAAGGGACTTTGAAAAAATTTCAACTGGAATTTTAGCCATTTTTTGACGTGAAATTGTAAACATGTTGAAGTGGATTTTGAAAATTCTAGAGAGAATTTTAAAAGCTTCAACAGAATTTCAACAATTTTGAGAGGGATTTGAAAAGTTTCAATGGGAATGGGAAGAATTGGGACAAAAATTGGAAAATTTTTAAGGGACTGAAAAAATTGCAACTGGAATTTTAGCCATTTTTTGACGTGAAATTGTAAACATGTGGCCATGGATTTTGAAAATTCTAGAGAGAATTTTAAAAGCTTCAACAGAATTTCCACAATTTTGAGAGGGATTTGAAAAGTTTCAATGGGAATGGGAAGAATTGGGACAAAAATTGGAAAATTTTTAAGGGACTTTGAAAAAATTTCAACTGGAATTTTAGCAATTTTGACGTGAAATTGTAAACATGTGGACATGGATTTTGAAAATTCTAGAGAGAATTTTAAAAGCTTCAACAGAATTTCAACAATTTGGAGAGGGATTTGAAAAGTTTCAATGGGAATGGGAAGAATTGGGACAAAAATTGGAAAATTTTTAAGGGACTTTGAAAAAATTTCAACTGGAATTTTAGCAATTTTTTTACATGAAATTGTAAACATGATGAAGTGGATTTTGAAAATTCTAGAGAGAATTTTAAAAGCTTCAACAGAATTTCAACAATTTTGAGAGGGATTTGAAAAGTTTCAATGGGAATGGGAAGAATTGGGACAAAAATTGGAAAATTTTGAAGGGACTTTGAAAAAATTTCAACTGGAATTTTAGCCATTTTTTGACGTGAAATTGTAAATATGTGGACATGGATTTTGAAAATTCTAGAGAGAATTTTAAAAGCTTCAACAGAATTTCAACAATTTTGAGAGGGATTTGAAAAGTTTCAATGGGAATGGGAAGAATTGGGACAAAAATTGGAAAATTTATAAGGGACTTTGAAAAAATTTCAACTGGAATTTTAGCATTTTTTTTTACGTGAAATTGTAAACATGTGGACATGGATTTTGAAAATTCTAGAGAGAATTTTAAAAGCTTCAAGAGAATTTCAACAATTTTGAGAGGGATTTGAAAAGTTTCAATGGGAATGGGAAGAATTGGGACAAAAATTGGAAAATTCTTAAGGGACTTTGAAAAAATTTCAACTGGAATTTTAGCCATTTTTTGACGTGAAATTGTAAACATGTGGCCATGGATTTTGAAAATTCTAGAGAGAATTTTAAAAGCTTCAACAGAATTTCCACAATTTTGAGAGGGATTTGAAAAGTTTCAATGGGAATGGGAAGAATTGGGACAAAAATGGGAAAATTCTTAAGGGACTTTGAAAAAATTTCAACTGGAATTTTAGCCATTTTTTGACGTGAAATTGTAAACATGTGGACATGGATTTTGAAAATTCTAGAGAGAATTTTAAAAGCTTCAACAGAATTTCAACAATTTGGAGAGGGATTTGAAAAGTTTCAATGGGAATGGGAAGAATTGGGACAAAAATGGGAAAATTTTTAAGGGACTTTGAAAAAATTTCAACTGGAATTTTAGCCATTTTTTGACGTGAAATTGTAAACATGTGGCCATGGATTTTGAAAATTCTAGAGAGAATTTTAAAAGCTTCAACAGAATTTCAACAATTTTGAGAGGGATTTGAAAAGTTTCAATGGGAATGGGAAGAATTGGGACAAAAATTGGAAAATTTTGAAGGGACTTTGAAAAAATTGCAACTGGAATTTTAGCCATTTTTTGACGTGAAATTGTAAACATGATGAAGTGGATTTTGAAAATTCTAGAGAGAATTTTAAAAGCTTCAACAGAATTTCAACAATTTTGAGAGGGATTTGAAAAGTTTCAATGGGAATGGGAAGAATTGGGACAAAAATTGGAAAATTTTTAAGGGACTTTGAAAAAATTTCAACTGGAATTTTAGCCATTTTTTGACATGAAATTGTAAACATGTGGCCATGGATTTTGAAAATTCTAGAGAGAATTTTAAAAGCTTCAAGAGAATTTCAACAATTTTGAGAGGGATTTGAAAACTTTCAATGGGAATGGGAAGAATTGGGACAAAAATTGGAAAATTTTTAAGGGACTTTGAAAAAATTTCAATTGGAATTTTAGCAATTTTTTGACGTGAAATTGTAAACATGTGGCCATGGATTTTGAAAATTCTAGAGAGAATTTTAAAAGCTTCAAGAGAATTTCAACAATTTTGAGAGGGATTTGAAAAGTTTCAATGGGAATGGGAAGAATTGGGACAAAAATTGGAAAATTTTTAAGGGACTTTGAAAAAATTTCAACTGGAATTTTAGCAATTTTTTTACATGAAATTGTAAACATGATGAAGTGGATTTTGAAAATTCTAGAGAGAATTTTAAAAGCTTCAACAGAATTTCAACAATTTTGAGAGGGATTTGAAAAGTTTCAATGGGAATGGGAAGAATTGGGACAAAAATTGGAAAATTTTTAAGGGACTTTGAAAAAATTTCAACTGGAATTTTAGCCATTTTTTGACGTGAAATTGTAAACATGTGGCCATGGATTTTGAAAATTCTAGAGAGAATTTTAAAAGCTTCAACAGAATTTCAACAATTTTGAGAGGGATTTGAAAAGTTTCAATGGGAATGGGAAGAATTGGGACAAAAATTGGAAAATTTTTAAGGGACTTTGAAAAAATTTCAACTGGAATTTTAGCATTTTTTTTTACGTGAAATTGTAAACATGTGGACATGGATATTGAAAATTCTAGAGAGAATTTTAAAAGCTTCAAGAGAATTTCAACAATTTTGAGAGGGATTTGAAAAGTTTCAATGGGAATGGGAAGAATTGGGACAAAAATTGGAAAATTTTGAAGGGACTTTGAAAAAATTTCAACTGGAATTTTAGCCATTTTTTGACGTGAAATTGTAAACATGTGGACATGGATTTTGAAAATTCTAGAGAGAATTTTAAAAGCTTCAACAGAATTTCCACAATTTTGAGAGGGATTTGAAAAGTTTCAATGGGAATGGGAAGAATTGGGACAAAAATTGGAAAATTTTTAAGGGACTGAAAAAATTTCAACTGGAATTTTAGCCATTTTTTGACGTGAAATTGTAAACATGTGGACATGGATTTTGAAAATTCTAGAGAGAATTTTAAAAGCTTCAAGAGAATTTCAACAATTTGGAGAGGGATTTGAAAAGTTTCAATGGGAATGGGAAGAATTGGGACAAAAATGGGAAAATTCTTAAGGGACTTTGAAAAAATTTCAACTGGAATTTTAGCCATTTTTTGACGTGAAATTGTAAACATGTGGACAGGGATTTTGAAAAATCTAGAGAGAATTTTAAAAGCTTCAACAGAATTTCCACAATTTTGAGAGGGATTTGAAAAGTTTCAATGGGAATGGGAAGAATTGGGGCAAAAATTGGAAAATTTTTAAGGGACTTTGAAAAAATTGCAACTGGAAGTTTAGCCATTTTTTGACGTGAAATTGTAAACATGTGGCCATGGATTTTGAAAATTCTAGAGAGAATTTTAAAAGCTTCAACAGAATTTCAACAATTTTGAGAGGGATTTGAAAGTTTCAATGGGAATGGGAAGAATTGGGGCAAAAATTGGAAAATTTTTAAGGGACTTTGAAAAAATTGCAACTGGAAGTTTAGCCATTTTTTGACGTGAAATTGTAAACATGTGGACATGGATTTTGAAAATTCTAGAGAGAATTTTAAAAGCTTCAACAGAATTTCCACAATTTTGAGAGGGATTTGAAAAGTTTCAATGGGAATGGGAAGAATTGGGACAAAAATTGGAAAATTTTTAAGGGACTTTGAAAAAATTTCAACTGGAATTTTAGCCATTTTTTGACGTGAAATTGTAAACATGTGGACATGGATTTTGAAAATTCTAGAGAGAATTTTAAAAGCTTCAACAGAATTTCAACAATTTTGAGAGGGATTTGAAAAGTTTCAATGGGAATGGGAAGAATTGGGACAAAAATTGGAAAATTTTTAAGGGACTTTGAAAAAATTTCAACTGGAATTTTAGCCATTAATTGTAAATGTAGAGAATTTTAAAAGCTTCAACAGAATTTCAACAATTTTGAGAGGGATTTGAAAAGTTTCAATGGGAATGGGAAGAATTGGGACAAAAATAAATATATATTTTGCCATTTTTTACATGAAATTGTAAACATGTGGCCATGGATTTTGAAAATTCTAGAGAGAATTTTAAAAGCTTCAAGAGAATTTCAACAATTTTGAGAGGGATTTGAAAACTTTCAATGGGAATGGGAAGAATTGGGACAAAAATTGGAAAATTTTTAAGGGACTTTGAAAAAATTTCAATTGGAATTTTAGCAATTTTGACGTGAAATTGTAAACATGTGGCCATGGATTTTGAAAATTCTAGAGAGAATTTTAAAAGCTTCAAGAGAATTTCAACAATTTTGAGAGGGATTTGAAAAGTTTCAATGGGAATGGGAAGAATTGGGACAAAAATTGGAAAATTTTTAAGGGACTTTGAAAAAATTTCAACTGGAATTTTAGCAATTTTTTTACATGAAATTGTAAACATGATGAAGTGGATTTTGAAAATTCTAGAGAGAATTTTAAAAGCTTCAACAGAATTTCAACAATTTTGAGAGGGATTTGAAAAGTTTCAATGGGAATGGGAAGAATTGGGACAAAAATTGGAAAATTTTTAAGGGACTTTGAAAAAATTTCAACTGGAATTTTAGCCATTTTTGACGTGAAATTGTAAACATGTGGCCATGGATTTTGAAAATTCTAGAGAGAATTTTAAAAGCTTCAACAGAATTTCAACAATTTTGAGAGGGATTTGAAAAGTTTCAATGGGAATGGGAAGAATTGGGACAAAAATTGGAAAATTTTTAAGGGACTTTGAAAAAATTTCAACTGGAATTTTAGCATTTTTTTTTACGTGAAATTGTAAACATGTGGACATGGATATTGAAAATTCTAGAGAGAATTTTAAAAGCTTCAAGAGAATTTCAACAATTTTGAGAGGGATTTGAAAAGTTTCAATGGGAATGGGAAGAATTGGGACAAAAATTGGAAAATTTTGAAGGGACTTTGAAAAAATTTCAACTGGAATTTTAGCCATTTTTTGACGTGAAATTGTAAACATGTGGACATGGATTTTGAAAATTCTAGAGAGAATTTTAAAAGCTTCAACAGAATTTCCACAATTTTGAGAGGGATTTGAAAAGTTTCAATGGGAATGGGAAGAATTGGGACAAAAATTGGAAAATTTTTAAGGGACTGAAAAAATTTCAACTGGAATTTTAGCCATTTTTTGACGTGAAATTGTAAACATGTGGACATGGATTTTGAAAATTCTAGAGAGAATTTTAAAAGCTTCAAGAGAATTTCAACAATTTGGAGAGGGATTTGAAAAGTTTCAATGGGAATGGGAAGAATTGGGACAAAAATGGGAAAATTCTTAAGGGACTTTGAAAAAATTTCAACTGGAATTTTAGCCATTTTTTGACGTGAAATTGTAAACATGTGGACAGGGATTTTGAAAAATCTAGAGAGAATTTTAAAAGCTTCAACAGAATTTCCACAATTTTGAGAGGGATTTGAAAAGTTTCAATGGGAATGGGAAGAATTGGGGCAAAAATTGGAAAATTTTTAAGGGACTTTGAAAAAATTGCAACTGGAAGTTTAGCCATTTTTTGACGTGAAATTGTAAACATGTGGACATGGATTTTGAAAATTCTAGAGAGAATTTTAAAAGCTTCAACAGAATTTCAACAATTTTGAGAGGGATTTGAAAAGTTTCAATGGGAATGGGAAGAATTGGGACAAAAATTGGAAAATTTTTAAGGGACTTTGAAAAAATTTCAACTGGAATTTTAGCCATTTTTTGACGTGAAATTGTAAACATGTGGACATGGATTTTGAAAATTCTAGAGAGAATTTTAAAAGCTTCAAGAGAATTTCAACAATTTTGAGAGGGATTTGAAAAGTTTCAATGGGAATGGGAAGAATTGGGACAAAAATTGGAAAACTTTTAAGGGACTTTGAAAAAATTTCAACTGGAATTTTAGCAATTTTTTACATGAAATTGTAAACATGATGAAGTGGATTTTGAAAATTCTAGAGAGAATTTTAAAAGCTTCAACAGAATTTCAACAATTTTGAGAGGGATTTGAAAAGTTTCAATGGGAATGGGAAGAATTGGGACAAAAATTGGAAAATTTTGAAGGGACTTTGAAAAAATTTCAACTGGAATTTTAGCCATTTTTTTAAGTGAAATTGTAAACATGTGGCCATGGATTTTGAAAATTCTAGAGAGAATTTTAAAAGCTTCAACAGAATTTCAACAATTTTGAGAGGGATTTGAAAAGTTTCAATGGGAATGGGAAGAATTGGGACAAAAATTGGAAAATTTTTAAGGGACTGAAAAAATTTCAACTGGAATTTTAGCCATTTTTTGACGTGAAATTGTAAACATGTGGACATGGATTTTGAAAATTCTAGAGAGAATTTTAAAAGCTTCAAGAGAATTTCAACAATTTGGAGAGGGATTTGAAAAGTTTCAATGGGAATGGGAAGAATTGGGACAAAAATGGGAAAATTTTTCAGGGACTTTGAAAAAATTTCAACTGGAATTTTAGCCATTTTTTGACGTGAAATTGTAAACATGTGGACATGGATTTTGAAAAATCTAGAGAGAATTTTAAAAGCTTCAACAGAATTTCCACAATTTTGAGAGGGATTTGAAAAGTTTCAATGGGAATGGGAAGAATTGGGGCAAAAATTGGAAAATTTTTAAGGGACTTTGAAAAAATTGCAACTGGAAGTTTAGCCATTTTTTGGCGTGAAATTGTAAACATGTGGACATGGATTTTGAAAATTCTAGAGAGAATTTTAAAAGCTTCAAGAGAATTTCCACAATTTTGAGAGGGATTTGAAAAGTTTCAATGGGAATGGGAAGAATTGGGACAAAAATTGGAAAACTTTTAAGGGACTTTGAAAAAATTTCAACTGGAATTTTAGCCATTTTTTGACGTGAAATTGTAAACATGTGGACATGGATTTTGAAAATTCTAGAGAGAATTTTAAAAGCTTCAACAGAATTTCAACAATTTTGAGAGGGATTTGAAAAGTTTCAATGGGAATGGGAAGAATTGGGACAAAAATTGGAAAATTTTTAAGGGACTTTGAAAAAATTTCAACTGGAATTTTAGCCATTTTTTGACGTGAAATTGTAAACATGTTGAAGTGGATTTTGAAAATTCTAGAGAGAATTTTAAAAGCTTCAACAGAATTTCAACAATTTTGAGAGGGATTTGAAAAGTTTCAATGGGAATGGGAAGAATTGGGACAAAAATTGGAAAATTTTTAAGGGACTTTGAAAAAATTTCAACTGGAATTTTAGCCATTTTTTGACGTGAAATTGTAAACATGTGGCCATGGATTTTGAAAATTCTAGAGAGAATTTTAAAAGCTTCAAGAGAATTTCAACAATTTTGAGAGGGATTTGAAAAGTTTCAATGGGAATGGGAAGAATTGGGACAAAAATTGGAAAATTTTTAAGGGACTTTGAAAAAATTTCAACTGGAATTTTAGCAATTTTGACGTGAAATTGTAAACATGTGGCCATGGATTTTGAAAATTCTAGAGAGAATTTTAAAAGCTTCAAGAGAATTTCAACAATTTTGAGAGGGATTTGAAAAGTTTCAATGGGAATGGGAAGAATTGGGACAAAAATTGGAAAATTTTTAAGGGACTTTGAAAAAATTTCAACTGGAATTTTAGCCATTTTTTGACGTGAAATTGTAAACATGATGAAGTGGATTTTGAAAATTCTAGAGAGAATTTTAAAAGCTTCAACAGAATTTCAACAATTTTGAGAGGGATTTGAAAAGTTTCAATGGGAATGGGAAGAATTGGGACAAAAATTGGAAAATTTTTAAGGGACTTTGAAAAAATTTCAACTGGAATTTTAGCCATTTTTTGACGTGAAATTGTAAACATGTGGCCATGGATTTTGAAAATTCTAGAGAGAATTTTAAAAGCTTCAACAGAATTTCAACAATTTTGAGAGGGATTTGAAAAGTTTCAATGGGAATGGGAAGAATTGGGACAAAAATTGGAAAATTTTTAAGGGACTTTGAAAAAATTTCAACTGGAATTTTAGCATTTTTTTTTACGTGAAATTGTAAACATGTGGACATGGATTTTGAAAATTCTAGAGAGAATTTTAAAAGCTTCAAGAGAATTTCAACAATTTTGAGAGGGATTTGAAAAGTTTCAATGGGAATGGGAAGAATTGGGACAAAAATTGGAAAATTTTGAAGGGACTTTGAAAAAATTTCAACTGGAATTTTAGCCATTTTTTGACGTGAAATTGTAAACATGTGGCCATGGATTTTGAAAATTCTAGAGAGAATTTTAAAAGCTTCAACAGAATTTCCACAATTTTGAGAGGGATTTGAAAAGTTTCAATGGGAATGGGAAGAATTGGGACAAAAATTGGAAAATTTTTAAGGGACTGAAAAAATTTCAACTGGAATTTTAGCCATTTTTTGACGTGAAATTGTAAACATGTGGACATGGATTTTGAAAATTCTAGAGAGAATTTTAAAAGCTTCAAGAGAATTTCAACAATTTGGAGAGGGATTTGAAAAGTTTCAATGGGAATGGGAAGAATTGGGACAAAAATGGGAAAATTCTTAAGGGACTTTGAAAAAATTTCAACTGGAATTTTAGCCATTTTTTGACGTGAAATTGTAAACATGATGAAGTGGATTTTGAAAATTCTAGAGAGAATTTTAAAAGCTTCAAGAGAATTTCAACAATTTTGAGAGGGATTTGAAAAGTTTCAATGGGAATGGGAAGAATTGGGACAAAAATTGGAAAATTTTGAAGGGACTTTGAAAAAATTGCAACTGGAATTTTAGCCATTTTTTG
Organism: Streptopelia decaocto; assembly: GCF_964273445.1. Classification (NCBI taxonomy): domain Eukaryota; kingdom Metazoa; phylum Chordata; class Aves; order Columbiformes; family Columbidae; genus Streptopelia; species Streptopelia decaocto. The sequence goes on along the minus strand of NW_028115569.1, from coordinate 28,695 downwards.
ACGTGAAATTGTAAACATGTGGCCATGGATTTTGAAAATTCTAGAGAGAATTTTAAAAGCTTCAACAGAATTTCAACAATTTTGAGAGGGATTTGAAAAGTTTCAATGTGAATGGGAAGAATTGGGACAAAAATTGGAAAATTTTGAAGGGACTTTGAAAAAATTTCAACTGGAATTTTAGCCATTTTTTGACGTGAAATTGTAAACATGTGGCCATGGATTTTGAAAATTCTAGAGAGAATTTTAAAAGCTTCAACAGAATTTCCACAATTTTGAGAGGGATTTGAAAAGTTTCAATGGGAATGGGAAGAATTGGGACAAAAATTGGAAAATTTTTAAGGGACTGAAAAAATTTCAACTGGAATTTTAGCCATTTTTTGACGTGAAATTGTAAACATGTGGACATGGATTTTGAAAAATCTAGAGAGAATTTTAAAAGCTTCAACAGAATTTCCACAATTTTGAGAGGGATTTGAAAAGTTTCAATGGGAATGGGAAGAATTGGGGCAAAAATTGGAAAATTTTTAAGGGACTTTGAAAAAATTGCAACTGGAAGTTTAGCCATTTTTTGACGTGAAATTGTAAACATGTGGACATGGATTTTGAAAATTCTAGAGAGAATTTTAAAAGCTTCAAGAGAATTTCAACAATTTTGAGAGGGATTTGAAAAGTTTCAATGGGAATGGGAAGAATTGGGACAAAAATTGGAAAATTTTTAAGGGACTTTGAAAAAATTTCAACTGGAATTTTAGCAATTTTTTGACGTGAAATTGTAAACATGTGGACATGGATTTTGAAAATTCTAGAGAGAATTTTAAAAGCTTCAAGAGAATTTCAACAATTTTGAGAGGGATTTGAAAAGTTTCAATGGGAATGGGAAGAATTGGGACAAAAATTGGTAAATTTTTAAGGGACTTTGAAAAAATTTCAACTGGAATTTTAGCAATTTTTTTACATGAAATTGTAAACATGATGAAGTGGATTTTGAAAATTCTAGAGAGAATTTTAAAAGCTTCAACAGAATTTCAACAATTTTGAGAGGGATTTGAAAAGTTTCAATGGGAATGGGAAGAATTGGGACAAAAATTGGAAAATTTTTAAGGGACTTTGAAAAAATTTCAACTGGAATTTTAGCCATTTTTTGACGTGAAATTGTAAACATGTGGCCATGGATTTTGAAAATTCTAGAGAGAATTTTAAAAGCTTCAAGAGAATTTCAACAATTTTGAGAGGGATTTGAAAAGTTTCAATGGGAATGGGAAGAATTGGGACAAAAATTGGAAAATTTTTAAGGGACTTTGAAAAAATTTCAACTGGAATTTTAGCATTTTTTTTTACGTGAAATTGTAAACATGTGGCCATGGATTTTGAAAATTCTAGAGAGAATTTTAAAAGCTTCAAGAGAATTTCAACAATTTTGAGAGGGATTTGAAAAGTTTCAATGGGAATGGGAAGAATTGGGACAAAAATTGGAAAATTTTGAAGGGACTTTGAAAAAATTTCAACTGGAATTTTAGCCATTTTTTGACGTGAAATTGTAAACATGTGGCCATGGATTTTGAAAATTCTAGAGAGAATTTTAAAAGCTTCAACAGAATTTCCACAATTTTGAGAGGGATTTGAAAAGTTTCAATGGGAATGGGAAGAATTGGGACAAAAATTGGAAAATTTTTAAGGGACTGAAAAAATTTCAACTGGAATTTTAGCCATTTTTTGACGTGAAATTGTAAACATGTGGACATGGATTTTGAAAAATCTAGAGAGAATTTTAAAAGCTTCAACAGAATTTCCACAATTTTGAGAGGGATTTGAAAAGTTTCAATGGGAATGGGAAGAATTGGGGCAAAAATTGGAAAATTTTTAAGGGACTTTGAAAAAATTGCAACTGGAAGTTTAGCCATTTTTTGACGTGAAATTGTAAACATGTGGACATGGATTTTGAAAATTCTAGAGAGAATTTTAAAAGCTTCAACAGAATTTCCACAATTTTGAGAGGGATTTGAAAAGTTTCAATGGGAATGGGAAGAATTGGGACAAAAATTGGAAAATTTTTAAGGGACTTTGAAAAAATTTCAACTGGAATTTTAGCCATTTTTTGACGTGAAATTGTAAACATGTGGCCATGGATTTTGAAAATTCTAGAGAGAATTTTAAAAGCTTCAAGAGAATTTCAACAATTTTGAGAGGGATTTGAAAAGTTTCAATGGGAATGGGAAGAATTGGGACAAAAATTGGAAAACTTTTAAGGGACATTGAAAAAATTGCAACTGGAATTTTAGCCATTTTTTGACGTGAAATTGTAAACATGTGGACATGGATTTTGAAAATTCTAGAGAGAATTTTAAAAGCTTCAACAGAATTTCAACAATTTTGAGAGGGATTTGAAAAGTTTCAATGGGAATGGGAAGAATTGGGACAAAAATTGGAAAATTTTTAAGGGACTTTGAAAAAATTTCAACTGGAATTTTAGCCATTTTTTGACGTGAAATTGTAAACATGTGGACATGGATTTTGAAAATTCTAGAGAGAATTTTAAAAGCTTCAAGAGAATTTCAACAATTTTGAGAGGGATTTGAAAAGTTTCAATGGGAATGGGAAGAATTGGGACAAAAATTGGAAAATTTTTCAGGGACTTTGAAAAAATTTCCACTGGAATTTTAGCCATTTTTTGACGTGAAATTGTAAACATGTGGACATGGATTTTGAAAATTCTAGAGAGAATTTTAAAAGCTTCAACAGAATTTCCACAATTTTGAGAGGGATTTGAAAAGTTTCAATGGGAATGGGAAGAATTGGGACAAAAATTGGAAAATTTTTAAGGGACTTTGAAAAAATTTCAACTGGAATTTTAGCATTTTTTTTTACGTGAAATTGTAAACATGTGGCCATGGATTTTGAAAATTCTAGAGAGAATTTTAAAAGCTTCAACAGAATTTCAACAATTTTGAGAGGGATTTGAAAAGTTTCAATGGGAATGGGAAGAATTGGGACAAAAATTGGAAAATTTTTCAGGGACTTTGACAAAATTTCAACTGGAATTTTCCAATTTTTTGACGTGAAATTGTAAACATGTGGACATGGATTTTGAAAATTCTAGAGAGAATTTTAAAAGCTTCAAGAGAATTTCAACAATTTTGAGAGGGATTTGAAAAGTTTCAATGGGAATGGGAAGAATTGGGACAAAAATTGGAAAATTTTTAAGGGACTTTGAAAAAATTTCAACTGGAATTTTAGCAATTTTTTGACGTGAAATTGTAAACATGTGGACATGGATTTTGAAAATTCTAGAGAGAATTTTAAAAGCTTCAAGAGAATTTCAACAATTTTGAGAGGGATTTGAAAAGTTTCAATGGGAATGGGAAGAATTGGGACAAAAATTGGTAAATTTTTAAGGGACTTTGAAAAAATTTCAACTGGAATTTTAGCAATTTTTTTACATGAAATTGTAAACATGATGAAGTGGATTTTGAAAATTCTAGAGAGAATTTTAAAAGCTTCAACAGAATTTCAACAATTTTGAGAGGGATTTGAAAAGTTTCAATGGGAATGGGAAGAATTGGGACAAAAATTGGAAAATTTTTAAGGGACTTTGAAAAAATTTCAACTGGAATTTTAGCCATTTTTTGACGTGAAATTGTAAACATGTGGCCATGGATTTTGAAAATTCTAGAGAGAATTTTAAAAGCTTCAAGAGAATTTCAACAATTTTGAGAGGGATTTGAAAAGTTTCAATGGGAATGGGAAGAATTGGGACAAAAATTGGAAAATTTTTAAGGGACTTTGAAAAAATTTCAACTGGAATTTTAGCATTTTTTTTTACGTGAAATTGTAAACATGTGGCCATGGATTTTGAAAATTCTAGAGAGAATTTTAAAAGCTTCAAGAGAATTTCAACAATTTTGAGAGGGATTTGAAAAGTTTCAATGGGAATGGGAAGAATTGGGACAAAAATTGGAAAATTTTGAAGGGACTTTGAAAAAATTTCAACTGGAATTTTAGCCATTTTTTGACGTGAAATTGTAAACATGTGGCCATGGATTTTGAAAATTCTAGAGAGAATTTTAAAAGCTTCAACAGAATTTCCACAATTTTGAGAGGGATTTGAAAAGTTTCAATGGGAATGGGAAGAATTGGGACAAAAATTGGAAAATTTTTAAGGGACTGAAAAAATTTCAACTGGAATTTTAGCCATTTTTTGACGTGAAATTGTAAACATGTGGACATGGATTTTGAAAAATCTAGAGAGAATTTTAAAAGCTTCAACAGAATTTCCACAATTTTGAGAGGGATTTGAAAAGTTTCAATGGGAATGGGAAGAATTGGGGCAAAAATTGGAAAATTTTTAAGGGACTTTGAAAAAATTGCAACTGGAAGTTTAGCCATTTTTTGACGTGAAATTGTAAACATGTGGACATGGATTTTGAAAATTCTAGAGAGAATTTTAAAAGCTTCAACAGAATTTCCACAATTTTGAGAGGGATTTGAAAAGTTTCAATGGGAATGGGAAGAATTGGGACAAAAATTGGAAAATTTTTAAGGGACTTTGAAAAAATTTCAACTGGAATTTTAGCCATTTTTTGACGTGAAATTGTAAACATGTGGCCATGGATTTTGAAAATTCTAGAGAGAATTTTAAAAGCTTCAAGAGAATTTCAACAATTTTGAGAGGGATTTGAAAAGTTTCAATGGGAATGGGAAGAATTGGGACAAAAATTGGAAAACTTTTAAGGGACATTGAAAAAATTGCAATGACGTGAAATTGTAAACATGTGGACATGGATTTTGAAAATTGTAGAGAGAATTTTAAAAGCTTCAACAGAATTTCAACAATTTTGAGAGGGATTTGAAAAGTTTCAATGGGAATGGGAAGAATTGGGACAAAAATTGGAAAATTTTTAAGGGACTTTGAAAAAATTTCAACTGGAATTTTAGCCATTTTTTGACGTGAAATTGTAAACATGTGGACATGGATTTTGAAAATTCTAGAGAGAATTTTAAAAGCTTCAAGAGAATTTCAACAATTTTGAGAGGGATTTGAAAAGTTTCAATGGGAATGGGAAGAATTGGGACAAAAATTGGAAAATTTTTCAGGGACTTTGAAAAAATTTCCACTGGAATTTTAGCCATTTTTTGACGTGAAATTGTAAACATGTGGACATGGATTTTGAAAATTCTAGAGAGAATTTTAAAAGCTTCAACAGAATTTCCACAATTTTGAGAGGGATTTGAAAAGTTTCAATGGGAATGGGAAGAATTGGGACAAAAATTGGAAAATTTTTAAGGGACTTTGAAAAAATTTCAACTGGAATTTTAGCATTTTTTTTTACGTGAAATTGTAAACATGTGGCCATGGATTTTGAAAATTCTAGAGAGAATTTTAAAAGCTTCAACAGAATTTCAACAATTTTGAGAGGGATTTGAAAAGTTTCAATGGGAATGGGAAGAATTGGGACAAAAATTGGAAAATTTTTCAGGGACTTTGACAAAATTTCAACTGGAATTTTCCAATTTTTTGACGTGAAATTGTAAACATGTGGACATGGATTTTGAAAATTCTAGAGAGAATTTTAAAAGCTTCAACAGAATTTCAACAATTTTGAGAGGGATTTGAAAAGTTTCAATGGGAATGGGAAGAATTGGGACAAAAATTGGAAAATTTTTAAGGGACTTTGAAAAAATTTCAACTGGAATTTTAGCCATTTTTTGACGTGAAATTGTAAACATGTGGCCATGGATTTTGAAAATTCTAGAGAGAATTTTAAAAGCTTCAACAGAATTTCCACAATTTTGAGAGGGATTTGTAAAGTTTCAATGGGAATGGGAAGAATTGGGACAAAAATTGGAAAATTTTTAAGGGACTGAAAAAATTGCAACTGGAATTTTAGCCATTTTTTGACGTGAAATTGTAAACATGTGGACATGGATTTTGAAAATTCTAGAGAGAATTTTAAAAGCTTCAAGAGAATTTCAACAATTTTGAGAGGGATTTGAAAAGTTTCAATGGGAATGGGAAGAATTGGGACAAAAATTGGAAAATTTTTAAGGGACTTTGAAAAAATTTCAACTGGAATTTTAGCCATTTTTTGACGTGAAATTGTAAACATGTGGCCATGGATTTTGAAAATTCTAGAGAGAATTTTAAAAGCTTCAACAGAATTTCCACAATTTTGAGAGGGATTTGAAAAGTTTCAATGGGAATGGGAAGAATTGGGACAAAAATTGGAAAATTTTTAAGGGACTTTGAAAAAATTTCAACTGGAATTTTAGCCATTTTTTGACGTGAAATTGTAAACATGTGGCCATGGATTTTGAAAATTCTAGAGAGAATTTTAAAAGCTTCAACAGAATTTCAACAATTTTGAGAGGGATTTGAAAAGTTTCAATGGGAATGGGAAGAATTGGGACAAAAATTGGAAAATTTTTAAGGGACTTTGAAAAAATTTCAACTGGAATTTTAGCCATTTTTTGACGTGAAATTGTAAACATGTGGACATGGATTTTGAAAATTGTAGAGAGAATTTTAAAAGCTTCAAGAGAATTTCAACAATTTTGAGAGGGATTTGAAAAGTTTCAATGGGAATGGGAAGAATTGGGACAAAAATTGGAAAATTTTTAAGGGACTTTGAAAAAATTTCAACTGGAATTTTAGCATTTTTTTTTACGTGAAATTGTAAACATGTGGACATGGATTTTGAAAATTCTAGAGAGAATTTTAAAAGCTTCAAGAGAATTTCAACAATTTGGAGAGGGATTTGAAAAGTTTCAATGGGAATGGGAAGAATTGGGACAAAAATGGGAAAATTCTTAAGGGACTTTGAAAAAATTTCAACTGGAATTTTAGCCATTTTTTGACGTGAAATTGTAAACATGTGGACATGGATTTTGAAAAATCTAGAGAGAATTTTAAAAGCTTCAACAGAATTTCAACAATTTTGAGAGGGATTTGAAAAGTTTCAATGGGAATGGGAAGAATTGGGGCAAAAATTGGAAAATTTTTAAGGGACTTTGAAAAATTGCAACTGGAAGTTTAGCCATTTTTTGACGTGAAATTGTAAACATGTGGACATGGATTTTGAAAATTCTAGAGAGAATTTTAAAAGCTTCAACAGAATTTCCACAATTTTGAGAGGGATTTGAAAAGTTTCAATGGGAATGGGAAGAATTGGGACAAAAATTGGAAAATTTTTAAGGGACTTTGAAAAAATTTCAACTGGAATTTTAGCTTTTTTTTTTACGTGAAATTGTAAACATGTGGACATGGATTTTGAAAATTCTAGAGAGAATTTTAAAAGCTTCAACAGAATTTCAACAATTTTGAGAGGGATTTGAAAAGTTTCAATGGGAATGGGAAGAATTGGGACAAAAATTGGAAAATTTTTCAGGGACTTTGACAAAATTTCAACTGGAATTTTCCAATTTTTTGACGTGAAATTGTAAACATGTGGCCATGGATTTTGAAAATTCTAGAGAGAATTTTAAAAGCTTCAACAGAATTTCAACAATTTTGAGAGGGATTTGAAAAGTTTCAATGGGAATGGGAAGAATTGGGACAAAAATTGGAAAATTTTTAAGGGACTTTGAAAAAATTTCAACTGGAATTTTAGCCATTTTTTGACGTGAAATTGTAAACATGTGGCCATGGATTTTGAAAATTCTAGAGAGAATTTTAAAAGCTTCAACAGAATTTCAACAATTTTGAGAGGGATTTGAAAAGTTTCAATGGGAATGGGAAGAATTGGGACAAAAATTGGAAAATTTTTAAGGGACTGAAAAAATTGCAACTGGAATTTTAGCCATTTTTTGACGTGAAATTGTAAACATGTGGCCATGGATTTTGAAAATTCTAGAGAGAATTTTAAAAGCTTCAAGAGAATTTCAACAATTTTGAGAGGGATTTGAAAAGTTTCAATGGGAATGGGAAGAATTGGGACAAAAATTGGAAAATTTTTAAGGGACTTTGAAAAAATTTCAACTGGAATTTTAGCCATTTTTTGACGTGAAATTGTAAACATGTGGCCATGGATTTTGAAAATTCTAGAGAGAATTTTAAAAGCTTCAACAGAATTTCAACAATTTGGAGAGGGATTTGAAAAGTTTCAATGGGAATGGGAAGAATTGGGACAAAAATTGGAAAATTTTGAAGGGACTTTGAAAAAATTTCAACTGGAATTTTAGCCATTTTTTGACGTGAATTTGTAAACATGTGGCCATGGATTTTGAAAATTCTAGAGAGAATTTTAAAAGCTTCAAGAGAATTTCCACAATTTTGAGAGGGATTTGAAAAGTTTCAATGGGAATGGGAAGAATTGGGACAAAAATTGGAAAATTTTTAAGGGACTTTGAAAAAATTTCAACTGGAATTTTAGCCATTTTTTGACGTGAAATTGTAAACATGTGGCCATGGATTTTGAAAATTCTAGAGAGAATTTTAAAAGCTTCAACAGAATTTCCACAATTTTGAGAGGGATTTGAAAAGTTTCAATGGGAATGGGAAGAATTGGGACAAAAATTGGAAAATTTTTAAGGGACTTTGAAAAAATTGCAACTGGAAGTTTAGCGATTTTTTTATGTGAAATTGTAAACATGTGGACATGGATTTTGAAAAATTCTAGAGAGAATTTTAAAAGCTTCAACAGAATTTCCACAATTTTGAGAGGGATTTGAAAAGTTTCAATGGGAATGGGAAGAATTGGGACAAAAATTGGAAAATTTTTAAGGGACTTTGACAAAAATTTCAACTGGAATTTTAGCCATTTTTTGATGTGAAATTGTAAACATGTTGAAGTGGATTTTGAAAATTCTAGAGAGAATTTTAAAAGTTTCAACAGAATTTCAACGATTTTGAGAGGGATTTGAAAAGTTTCAATGGGAATGGGAAGAATTGGGACAAAAATTGGAAAATTTTTAAGGGACTGAAAAAATTGCAACTGGAATTTTAGCCATTTTTTGACGTGAAATTGTAAACATGTGGCCATGGATTTTGAAAATTCTAGAGAGACTTTTAAAAGCTTCAAGAGAATTTCAACAATTTTGAGAGGGATTTGAAAAGTTTCAATGGGAATGGGAAGAATTGGGACGAAAATTGGAAAATTTTTAAGGGACTTTGAAAAAATTTCAACTGGAATTTTAGCAATTTTGACGTGAAATTGTAAACATGTGGCCATGGATTTTGAAAATTCTAGAGAGAATTTTAAAAGCTTCAACAGAATTTCAACAATTTTGAGAGGGATTTGAAAAGTTTCAATGGGAATGGGAAGAATTGGGACAAAAATTGGAAAATTTTTCAGGGACTTTGACAAAATTTCAACTGGAATTTTCCAATTTTTTGACGTGAAATTGTAAACATGTGGCCATGGATTTTGAAAATTCTAGAGAGAATTTTAAAAGCTTCAACAGAATTTCAACAATTTTGAGAGGGATTTGAAAAGTTTCAATGGGAATGGGAAGAATTGGGACAAAAATTGGAAAATTTTTAAGGGACTTTGAAAAAATTTCAACTGGAATTTTAGCCATTTTTTGACGTGAAATTGTAAACATGTGGCCATGGATTTTGAAAATTCTAGAGAGAATTTTAAAAGCTTCAACAGAATTTCAACAATTTTGAGAGGGATTTGAAAAGTTTCAATGGGAATGGGAAGAATTGGGACAAAAATTGGAAAATTTTTAAGGGACTGAAAAAATTGCAACTGGAATTTTAGCCATTTTTTGACGTGAAATTGTAAACATGTGGCCATGGATTTTGAAAATTCTAGAGAGAATTTTAAAAGCTTCAAGAGAATTTCAACAATTTTGAGAGGGATTTGAAAAGTTTCAATGGGAATGGGAAGAATTGGGACAAAAATTGGAAAATTTTTAAGGGACTTTGAAAAAATTTCAACTGGAATTTTAGCCATTTTTTGACGTGAAATTGTAAACATGTGGCCATGGATTTTGAAAATTCTAGAGAGAATTTTAAAAGCTTCAACAGAATTTCAACAATTTGGAGAGGGATTTGAAAAGTTTCAATGGGAATGGGAAGAATTGGGACAAAAATTGGAAAATTTTGAAGGGACTTTGAAAAAATTTCAACTGGAATTTTAGCCATTTTTTGACGTGAATTTGTAAACATGTGGCCATGGATTTTGAAAATTCTAGAGAGAATTTTAAAAGCTTCAAGAGAATTTCCACAATTTTGAGAGGGATTTGAAAAGTTTCAATGGGAATGGGAAGAATTGGGACAAAAATTGGAAAATTTTTCAGGGACTTTGAAAAAATTTCAACTGGAATTTTAGCCATTTTTTGACGTGAAATTGTAAACATGTGGCCATGGATTTTGAAAATTCTAGAGAGAATTTTAAAAGCTTCAACAGAATTTCCACAATTTTGAGAGGGATTTGAAAAGTTTCAATGGGAATGGGAAGAATTGGGACAAAAATTGGAAAATTTTTAAGGGACTTTGAAAAAATTGCAACTGGAAGTTTAGCGATTTTTTTATGTGAAATTGTAAACATGTGGACATGGATTTTGAAAATTCTAGAGAGAATTTTAAAAGCTTCAACAGAATTTCCACAATTTTGAGAGGGATTTGAAAAGTTTCAATGGGAATGGGAAGAATTGGGACAAAAATTGGAAAATTTTTAAGGGACTTTGACAAAATTTCAACTGGAATTTTAGCCATTTTTTGATGTGAAATTGTAAACATGTTGAAGTGGATTTTGAAAATTCTAGAGAGAATTTTAAAAGCTTCAACAGAATTTCAACAATTTTGAGAGGGATTTGAAAAGTTTCAATGGGAATGGGAAGAATTGGGACAAAAATTGGAAAATTTTTAAGGGACTGAAAAAAATTGCAACTGGAATTTTAGCCATTTTTTGACGTGAAATTGTAAACATGTGGCCATGGATTTTGAAAATTCTAGAGAGACTTTTAAAAGCTTCAAGAGAATTTCAACAATTTTGAGAGGGATTTGAAAAGTTTCAATGGGAATGGGAAGAATTGGGACGAAAATTGGAAAATTTTTAAGGGACTTTGAAAAAATTTCAACTGGAATTTTAGCAATTTTGACGTGAAATTGTAAACATGTGGCCATGGATTTTGAAAGATCTAGAGAGAATTTTAAAAGCTTCAACAGAATTTCAACAATTTTGAGAGGGATTTGAAAAGTTTCAATGGGAATGGGAAGAATTGGGACAAAAATTGGAAAATTTTTAAGGGACTTTGAAAAAATTTCAACTGGAATTTTAGCAATTTTTTTACATGAAATTGTAAACATGATGAAGTGGATTTTGAAAATTCTAGAGAGAATTTTAAAAGCTTCAAGAGAATTTCAACAATTTTGAGAGGGATTTGAAAAGTTTCAATGGGAATGGGAAGAATTGGGACAAAAATTGGAAAATTTTTAAGGGACTTTGAAAAATTTCAACTGGAATTTTAGCCATTTTTTGACGTGAAATTGTAAACATGTGGCCATGGATTTTGAAAATTCTAGAGAGAATTTTAAAAGCTTCAACAGAATTTCAACAATTTTGAGAGGGATTTGAAAAGTTTCAATGGGAATGGGAAGAATTGGGACAAAAATTGGAAAATTTTTAAGGGACTTTGAAAAAATTTCAACTGGAATTTTAGCATTTTTTTTTACGTGAAATTGTAAACATGTGGACATGGATTTTGAAAATTCTAGAGAGAATTTTAAAAGCTTCAAGAGAATTTCCACAATTTTGAGAGGGATTTGAAAAGTTTCAATGGGAATGGGAAGAATTGGGACAAAAATTGGAAAATTTTTCAGGGACTTTGAAAAAATTTCAACTGGAATTTTAGCCATTTTTTGACGTGAAATTGTAAACATGTGGCCATGGATTTGAAAATTCTAGAGAGAATTTTAAAAGCTTCAACAGAATTTCCACAATTTTGAGAGGGATTTGAAAAGTTTCAATGGGAATGGGAAGAATTGGGACAAAAATTGGAAAATTTTGAAGGGACTTTGAAAAAATTTCAACTGGAATTTTAGCCATTTTTTGACGTGAAATTGTAAACATGTGGACATGGATTTTGAAAATTCTAGAGAGAATTTTAAAAGCTTCAAGAGAATTTCAACAATTTGGAGAGGGATTTGAAAAGTTTCAATGGGAATGGGAAGAATTGGGACAAAAATGGGAAAATTCTTAAGGGACTTTGAAAAAATTTCAACTGGAATTTTAGCCATTTTTTGACGTGAAATTGTAAACATGTGGACATGGATTTTGAAAATTCTAGAGAGAATTTTAAAAGCTTCAACAGAATTTCCACAATTTTGAGAGGGATTTGAAAAGTTTCAATGGGAATGGGAAGAATTGGGGCAAAAATTGGAAAATTTTTAAGGGACTTTGAAAAAATTGCAACTGGAATTTTAGCCATTTTTTGACGTGAAATTGTAAACATGTGGCCATGGATTTTGAAAATTCTAGAGAGAATTTTAAAAGCTTCAAGAGAATTTCAACAATTTTGAGAGGGATTTGAAAAGTTTCAATGGGAATGGGAAGAATTGGGACGAAAATTGGAAAATTTTTAAGGGACTTTGAAAAAATTTCAACTGGAATTTTAGCAATTTTGACGTGAAATTGTAAACATGTGGCCATGGATTTTGAAAATTCTAGAGAGAATTTTAAAAGCTTCAACAGAATTTCAACAATTTTGAGAGGGATTTGAAAAGTTTCAATGGGAATGGGAAGAATTGGGACAAAAATTGGAAAATTTTTAAGGGACTTTGAAAAAATTGCAACTGGAAGTTTAGCGATTTTTTTATGTGAAATTGTAAACATGTGGACATGGATTTTGAAAATTCTAGAGAGAATTTTAAAAGCTTCAACAGAATTTCCACAATTTTGAGAGGGATTTGAAAAGTTTCAATGGGAATGGGAAGAATTGGGACAAAAATTGGAAAATTTTTAAGGGACTTTGAAAAAATTTCAACTGGAATTTTAGCCATTTTTTGATGTGAAATTGTAAACATGTTGAAGTGGATTTTGAAAATTCTAGAGAGAATTTTAAAAGCTTGAACAGAATTTCAACAATTTTGAGAGGGATTTGAAAAGTTTCAATGGGAATGGGAAGAATTGGGACAAAAATTGGAAAATTTTTAAGGGACTGAAAAAATTGCAACTGGAATTTTAGCCATTTTTTGACGTGAAATTGTAAACATGTGGCCATGGATTTTGAAAATTCTAGAGAGAATTTTAAAAGCTTCAAGAGAATTTCAACAATTTTGAGAGGGATTTGAAAAGTTTCAATGGGAATGGGAAGAATTGGGACGAAAATTGGAAAATTTTTAAGGGACTTTGAAAAAATTTCAACTGGAATTTTAGCAATTTTGACGTGAAATTGTAAACATGTGGCCATGGATTTTGAAAATTCTAGAGAGAATTTTAAAAGCTTCAACAGAATTTCAACAATTTTGAGAGGGATTTGAAAAGTTTCAATGGGAATGGGAAGAATTGGGACAAAAATTGGAAAATTTTTAAGGGACTTTGAAAAAATTTTAACTGGAAGTTTAGCCATTTTTTTACATGAAATTGTAAACATGATGAAGTGGATTTTGAAAATTCTAGAGAGAATTTTAAAAGCTTCAACAGAATTTCAACAATTTTGAGAGGGATTTGAAAAGTTTCAATGGGAATGGGAAGAATTGGGACAAAAATTGGAAAATTTTTCAGGGACTTTGAAAAAATTTCAACTGGAATTTTAGCCATTTTTTGACGTGAAATTGTAAACATGTGGCCATGGATTTTGAAAATTCTAGAGAGAATTTTAAAAGCTTCAAGAGAATTTCAACAATTTTGAGAGGGATTTGAAAAGTTTCAATGGGAATGGGAAGAATTGGGACAAAAATTGGAAAATTTTTAAGGGACTTTGAAAAAATTTCAACTGGAATTTTAGCATTTTTTTTTACGTGAAATTGTAAACATGTGGACATGGATTTTGAAAATTCTAGAGAGAATTTTAAAAGCTTCAAGAGAATTTCAACAATTTTGAGAGGGATTTGAAAAGTTTCAATGGGAATGGGAAGAATTGGGACAAAAATTGGAAAATTTTTAAGGGACTTTGAAAAAATTTCAACTGGAATTTTAGCCATTTTTTAACGTGAAATTGTAAACATGTGGCCATGGATTTTGAAAATTCTAGAGAGAATTTTAAAAGCTTCAACAGAATTTCCACAATTTTGAGAGGGATTTGAAAAGTTTCAATGGGAATGGGAAGAATTGGGACAAAAATTGGAAAATTTTTAAGGGACTTTGAAAAAATTTCAACTGGAATTTTAGCCATTTTTTGACGTGAAATTGTAAACATGTGGACATGGATTTTGAAAATTCTAGAGAGAATTTTAAAAGCTTCAAGAGAATTTCAACAATTTTGAGAGGGATTTGAAAAGTTTCAATGGGAATGGGAAGAATTGGGACAAAAATGGGAAAATTTTTAAGGGACTTTGAAAAAATTGCAACTGGAAGTTTAGCCATTTTTTGACGTGAAATTGTAAACATGTGGACATGGATTTTGAAAATTCTAGAGAGAATTTTAAAAGCTTCAACAGAATTTCCACAATTTTGAGAGGGATTTGAAAAGTTTCAATGGGAATGGGAAGAATTGGGACAAAAATTGGAAAATTTTTAAGGGACTTTGAAAAAATTTCAACTGGAATTTTAGCCATTTTTTGACGTGAAATTATAAACATGTGGACATGGATTTTGAAAATTCTAGAGAGAATTTTAAAAGCTTCAACAGAATTTCAACAATTTTGAGAGGGATTTGAAAAGTTTCAATGGGAATGGGAAGAATTGGGACAAAAATTGGAAAATTTTTAAGGGACTTTGAAAAAATTTCAACTGGAATTTTAGCAATTTTTTTACATGAAATTGTAAACATGATGAAGTGGATTTTGAAAATTCTAGAGAGAATTTTAAAAGCTTCAACAGAATTTCAACAATTTTGAGAGGGATTTGAAAAGTTTCAATGGGAATGGGAAGAATTGGGACAAAAATTGGAAAATTTTTAAGGGACTTTGAAAAAATTGCAACTGGAATTTTAGCCATTTTTTGACGTGAAATTGTAAACATGTGGACATGGATTTTGAAAATTCTAGAGAGAATTTTAAAAGCTTCAACAGAATTTCAACAATTTTGAGAGGGATTTGAAAAGTTTCAATGGGAATGGGAAGAATTGGGACAAAAATTGGAAAATTTTTAAGGGACTTTGAAAAAATTTCAACTGGAATTTTAGCATTTTTTTTTACGTGAAATTGTAAACATGTGGACATGGATTTTGAAAATTCTAGAGAGAATTTTAAAAGCTTCAAGAGAATTTCAACAATTTTGAGAGGGATTTGAAAAGTTTCAATGGGAATGGGAAGAATTGGGACAAAAATTGGAAAATTTTTAAGGGACTTTGAAAAAATTTCAACTGGAATTTTAGCCATTTTTTGACGTGAAATTGTAAACATGTGGCCATGGATTTTGAAAATTCTAGAGAGAATTTTAAAAGCTTCAAGAGAATTTCAACAATTTGGAGAGGGATTTGAAAAGTTTCAATGGGAATGGGAAGAATTGGGACAAAAATTGGAAAATTCTTAAGGGACTTTGAAAAAATTTCAACTGGAATTTTAGCCATTTTTTGACGTGAAATTGTAAACATGTGGACATGGATTTTGAAAATTCTAGAGAGAATTTTAAAAGCTTCAAGAGAATTTCAACAATTTTGAGAGGGATTTGAAAAGTTTCAATGGGAATGGGAAGAATTGGGGCAAAAATTGGAAAATTTTTAAGGGACTTTGAAAAAATTGCAACTGGAAGTTTAGCCATTTTTTGACGTGAAATTGTAAACATGTGGACATGGATTTTGAAAATTCTAGAGAGAATTTTAAAAGCTTCAACAGAATTTCCACAATTTTGAGAGGGATTTGAAAAGTTTCAATGGGAATGGGAAGAATTGGGACAAAAATTGGAAAATTTTTTAAGGGACTTTGAAAAAATTTCAACTGGAATTTTAGCCATCTTTTGACGTGAAATTGTAAACATGTGGACATGGATTTTGAAAATTCTAGAGAGAATTTTAAAAGCTTCAACAGAATTTCAACAATTTTGAGAGGGATTTGAAAAGTTTCAATGGGAATGGGAAGAATTGGGACAAAAATTGGAAAATTTTTAAGGGACTGAAAAAATTGCAACTGGAATTTTAGCCATTTTTTGACGTGAAATTGTAAACATGTGGCCATGGATTTTGAAAATTCTAGAGAGAATTTTAAAAGCTTCAACAGAATTTCCACAATTTTGAGAGGGATTTGAAAAGTTTCAATGGGAATGGGAAGAATTGGGGCAAAAATTGGAAAATTTTTCAGGGACTTTGAAAAAAATTTCAACTGGAATTTTAGCCATTTTTTGACGTGAAATTGTAAACATGTGGCCATGGATTTTGAAAATTCTAGAGAGAATTTTAAAAGCTTCAAGAGAATTTCAACAATTTTGAGAGGGATTTGAAAAGTTTCAATGGGAATGGGAAGAATTGGGACGAAAATTGGAAAATTTTTAAGGGACTTTGAAAAAATTTCAACTGGAATTTTAGCAATTTTGACGTGAAATTGTAAACATGTGGCCATGGATTTTGAAAATTCTAGAGAGAATTTTAAAAGCTTCAACAGAATTTCAACAATTTTGAGAGGGATTTGAAAAGTTTCAATGGGAATGGGAAGAATTGGGACAAAAATTGGAAAATTTTTAAGGGACTTTGAAAAAATTTAAACTGGAAGTTTAGCCATTTTTTTACATGAAATTGTAAACATGATGAAGTGGATTTTGAAAATTCTAGAGAGAATTTTAAAAGCTTCAACAGAATTTCAACAATTTTGAGAGGGATTTGAAAAGTTTCAATGGGAATGGGAAGAATTGGGACAAAAATTGGAAAATTTTTCAGGGACTTTGAAAAAATTTCAACTGGAATTTTAGCCATTTTTTGACGTGAAATTGTAAACATGTGGCCATGGATTTTGAAAATTCTAGAGAGAATTTTAAAAGCTTCAAGAGAATTTCAACAATTTTGAGAGGGATTTGAAAAGTTTCAATGGGAATGGGAAGAATTGGGACAAAAATTGGAAAATTTTTAAGGGACTTTGAAAAAATTTCAACTGGAATTTTAGCATTTTTTTTTACGTGAAATTGTAAACATGTGGACATGGATTTTGAAAATTCTAGAGAGAATTTTAAAAGCTTCAAGAGAATTTCAACAATTTTGAGAGGGATTTGAAAAGTTTCAATGGGAATGGGAAGAATTGGGACAAAAATTGGAAAATTTTTAAGGGACTTTGAAAAAATTTCAACTGGAATTTTAGCCATTTTTTGACGTGAAATTGTAAACATGTGGCCATGGATTTTGAAAATTCTAGAGAGAATTTTAAAAGCTTCAACAGAATTTCCACAATTTTGAGAGGGATTTGAAAAGTTTCAATGGGAATGGGAAGAATTGGGACAAAAATTGGAAAATTTTTAAGGGACTTTGAAAAAATTTCAACTGGAATTTTAGCCATTTTTTGACGTGAAATTGTAAACATGTGGACATGGATTTTGAAAATTCTAGAGAGAATTTTAAAAGCTTCAAGAGAATTTCAACAATTTTGAGAGGGATTTGAAAAGTTTCAATGGGAATGGGAAGAATTGGGACAAAAATGGGAAAATTTTTAAGGGACTTTGAAAAAATTGCAACTGGAAGTTTAGCCATTTTTTGACGTGAAATTGTAAACATGTGGACATGGATTTTGAAAATTCTAGAGAGAATTTTAAAAGCTTCAACAGAATTTCCACAATTTTGAGAGGGATTTGAAAAGTTTCAATGGGAATGGGAAGAATTGGGACAAAAATTGGAAAATTTTTAAGGGACTTTGAAAAAATTTCAACTGGAATTTTAGCCATTTTTTGACGTGAAATTATAAACATGTGGACATGGATTTTGAAAATTCTAGAGAGAATTTTAAAAGCTTCAACAGAATTTCAACAATTTTGAGAGGGATTTGAAAAGTTTCAATGGGAATGGGAAGAATTGGGACAAAAATTGGAAAATTTTTAAGGGACTTTGAAAAAATTTCAACTGGAATTTTAGCAATTTTTTTACATGAAATTGTAAACATGATGAAGTGGATTTTGAAAATTCTAGAGAGAATTTTAAAAGCTTCAACAGAATTTCAACAATTTTGAGAGGGATTTGAAAAGTTTCAATGGGAATGGGAAGAATTGGGACAAAAATTGGAAAATTTTTAAGGGACTTTGAAAAAATTGCAACTGGAATTTTAGCCATTTTTTGACGTGAAATTGTAAACATGTGGACATGGATTTTGAAAATTCTAGAGAGAATTTTAAAAGCTTCAACAGAATTTCAACAATTTTGAGAGGGATTTGAAAAGTTTTCAATGGGAATGGGAAGAATTGGGACAAAAATTGGAAAATTTTTAAGGGACTTTGAAAAAAATTTCAACTGGAATTTTAGCATTTTTTTTTACGTGAAATTGTAAACATGTGGACATGGATTTTGAAAATTCTAGAGAGAATTTTAAAAGCTTCAAGAGAATTTCAACAATTTTGAGAGGGATTTGAAAAGTTTCAATGGGAATGGGAAGAATTGGGACAAAAATTGGAAAATTTTTAAGGGACTTTGAAAAAATTTCAACTGGAATTTTAGCCATTTTTTGACGTGAAATTGTAAACATGTGGCCATGGATTTTGAAAATTCTAGAGAGAATTTTAAAAGCTTCAAGAGAATTTCAACAATTTGGAGAGGGATTTGAAAAGTTTCAATGGGAATGGGAAGAATTGGGACAAAAATTGGAAAATTCTTAAGGGACTTTGAAAAAATTTCAACTGGAATTTTAGCCATTTTTTGACGTGAAATTGTAAACATGTGGACATGGATTTTGAAAATTCTAGAGAGAATTTTAAAAGCTTCAAGAGAATTTCAACAATTTTGAGAGGGATTTGAAAAGTTTCAATGGGAATGGGAAGAATTGGGGCAAAAATTGGAAAATTTTTAAGGGACTTTGAAAAAATTGCAACTGGAAGTTTAGCCATTTTTTGACGTGAAATTGTAAACATGTGGACATGGATTTTGAAAATTCTAGAGAGAATTTTAAAAGCTTCAACAGAATTTCCACAATTTTGAGAGGGATTTGAAAAGTTTCAATGGGAATGGGAAGAATTGGGACAAAAATTGGAAAATTTTTAAGGGACTTTGAAAAAATTTCAACTGGAATTTTAGCCATCTTTTGACGTGAAATTGTAAACATGTGGACATGGATTTTGAAAATTCTAGAGAGAATTTTAAAAGCTTCAACAGAATTTCAACAATTTTGAGAGGGATTTGAAAAGTTTCAATGGGAATGGGAAGAATTGGGACAAAAATTGGAAAATTTTTAAGGGACTGAAAAAATTGCAACTGGAATTTTAGCCATTTTTTGACGTGAAATTGTAAACATGTGGCCATGGATTTTGAAAATTCTAGAGAGAATTTTAAAAGCTTCAACAGAATTTCCACAATTTTGAGAGGGATTTGAAAAGTTTCAATGGGAATGGGAAGAATTGGGGCAAAAATTGGAAAATTTTTCAGGGACTTTGAAAAAATTTCAACTGGAATTTTAGCCATTTTTTGACGTGAAATTGTAAACATGTGGACATGGATTTTGAAAATTCTAGAGAGAATTTTAAAAGCTTCAAGAGAATTTCAACAATTTTGAGAGGGATTTGAAAAGTTTCAATGGGAATGGGAAGAATTGGGACAAAAATTGGAAAATTTTAAGGGACTTTGAAAAAATTTCAACTGGAATTTTAGTTATTTTTTTACATGAAATTGTAAACATGTGGACATGGATTTGAAAATTCTAGAGAGAATTTTAAAAGCTTCAACAGAATTTCAACAATTTTGAGAGGGATTTGAAAAGTTTCAATGGGAATGGGAAGAATTGGGACAAAAATTGGAAAATTTTTAAGGGACTTTGAAAAAATTTCAACTGGAATTTTAGCCATTTTTTGACGTGAAATTGTAAACATGTGGACATGGATTTTGAAAATTCTAGAGAGAATTTTAAAAGCTTCAAGAGAATTTCAACAATTTTGAGAGGGATTTGAAAAGTTTCAATGGGAATGGGAAGAATTGGGACAAAAATTGGAAAATTTTTCAGGGACTTCGAAAAAATTTCCACTGGAATTTTAGCCATTTTTTGACGTGAAATTGTAAACATGTGGCCATGGATTTTGAAAATTCTAGAGAGAATTTTAAAAGCTTCAACAGAATTTCCACAATTTTGAGAGGGATTTGAAAAGTTTCAATGGGAATGGGAAGAATTGGGACAAAAATTGGAAAATTTTTAAGGGACTTTGAAAAAATTTCAACTGGAATTTTAGCATTTTTTTTTACGTGAAATTGTAAACATGTGGACATGGATTTTGAAAATTCTAGAGAGAATTTTAAAAGCTTCAACAGAATTTCAACAATTTTGAGAGGGATTTGAAAAGTTTCAATGGGAATGGGAAGAATTGGGACAAAAATTGGAAAATTTTTCAGGGACTTTGACAAAATTTCAACTGGAATTTTCCAATTTTTTGACGTGAAATTGTAAACATGTGGACATGGATTTTGAAAATTCTAGAGAGAATTTTAAAAGCTTCAACAGAATTTCAACAATTTTGAGAGGGATTTGAAAAGTTTCAATGGGAATGGGAAGAATTGGGACAAAAATTGGAAAATTTTTAAGGGACTTTGAAAAAATTTCAACTGGAATTTTCCAATTTTTTGACGTGAAATTGTAAACGTGGACATGGATTTTGAAAATTCTAGAGAGAATTTTAAAAGCTTCAACAGAATTTCCACAATTTTGAGAGGGATTTGAAAAGTTTCAATGGGAATGGGAAGAATTGGGACAAAAATTGGAAAATTTTTAAGGGACTTTGAAAAAATTTCAACTGGAATTTTAGCCATTTTTTGACGTGAAATTGTAAACATGTGGACATGGATTTTGAAAATTCTAGAGAGAATTTTAAAAGCTTCAAGAGAATTTCAACAATTTGGAGAGGGATTTGAAAAGTTTCAATGGGAATGGGAAGAATTGGGACAAAAATTGGAAAATTTTTAAGGGACTTTGAAAAAATTGCAACTGGAATTTTAGCCATTTTTTGACGTGAAATTGTAAACATGTGGACATGGATTTTGAAAATTCTAGAGAGAATTTTAAAAGCTTCAACAGAATTTCAACAATTTTGAGAGGGATTTGAAAAGTTTCAATGGGAATGGGAAGAATTGGGACAAAAATTGGAAAATTTTTAAGGGACTTTGAAAAAATTTCAACTGGAATTTTAGCCATTTTTTGACGTGAAATTGTAAACATGATGAAGTGGATTTTGAAAATTCTAGAGAGAATTTTAAAAGCTTCAAGAGAATTTCAACAATTTTGAGAGGGATTTGAAAAGTTTCAATGGGAATGGGAAGAATTGGGACAAAAATTGGAAAATTTTGAAGGGACTTTGAAAAAATTGCAACTGGAATTTTAGCCATTTTTTGACGTGAAATTGTAAACATGTGGACATGGATTTTGAAAATTCTAGAGAGAATTTTAAAAGCTTCAACAGAATTTCAACAATTTTGAGAGGGATTTGAAAAGTTTCAATGTGAATGGGAAGAATTGGGACAAAAATTGGAAAATTTTTAAGGGACTTTGAAAAAATTTCAACTGGAATTTTAGCCATTTTTTGACGTGAAATTGTAAACATGTTGAAGTGGATTTTGAAAATTCTAGAGAGAATTTTAAAAGCTTCAAGAGAATTTCAACAATTTTGAGAGGGATTTGAAAAGTTTCAATGGGAATGGGAAGAATTGGGACAAAAATTGGAAAATTTTTAAGGGACTTTGAAAAAATTTCAACTGGAATTTTAGCCATTTTTTGACGTGAAATTGTAAACATGTGGCCATGGATTTTGAAAATTCTAGAGAGAATTTTAAAAGCTTCAAGAGAATTTCAACAATTTTGAGAGGGATTTGAAAAGTTTCAATGGGAATGGGAAGAATTGGGACAAAAATTGGAAAATTTTTAAGGGACTTTGAAAAAATTGCAACTGGAATTTTAGCCATTTTTTGACGTGAAATTGTAAACATGTGGCCATGGATTTTGAAAATTCTAGAGAGAATTTTAAAAGCTTCAAGAGAATTTCAACAATTTTGAGAGGGATTTGAAAAGTTTCAATGGGAATGGGAAGAATTGGGACAAAAATGGGAAAATTCTTAAGGGACTTTGAAAAAATTTCAACTGGAATTTTAGCCATTTTTTGACGTGAAATTGTAAACATGTGGACATGGATTTTGAAAAATCTAGAGAGAATTTTAAAAGCTTCAACAGAATTTCCACAATTTTGAGAGGGATTTGAAAAGTTTCAATGGGAATGGGAAGAATTGGGACAAAAATTGGAAAATTTTTAAGGGACTGAAAAAATTGCAACTGGAATTTTAGCCATTTTTTGACGTGAAATTGTAAACATGTGGACATGGATTTTGAAAATTCTAGAGAGAATTTTAAAAGCTTCAACAGAATTTCAACAATTTTGAGAGGGATTTGAAAAGTTTCAATGGGAATGGGAAGAATTGGGACGAAAATTGGAAAATTTTTAAGGGACTTTGAAAAAATTTCAACTGGAATTTTAGCAATTTTCACGTGAAATTGTAAACATGTGGCCATGGATTTTGAAAATTCTAGAGAGAATTTTAAAAGCTTCAAGAGAATTTCAACAATTTTGAGAGGGATTTGAAAAGTTTCAATGGGAATGGGAAGAATTGGGACAAAAATGGGAAAATTTTTAAGGGACTTTGAAAAAATTTCAACTGGAATTTTAGCCATTTTTTGACGTGAAATTGTAAACATGTGGACATGGATTTTGAAAATTCTAGAGAGAATTTTAAAAGCTTCAACAGAATTTCCACAATTTTGAGAGGGATTTGAAAAGTTTCAATGGGAATGGGAAGAATTGGGACAAAAATTGGAAAATTTTTAAGGGACTTTGAAAAAATTGCAACTGGAATTTTAGCATTTTTTTTTACGTGAAATTGTAAACATGTGGACATGGATTTTGAAAATTCTAGAGAGAATTTTAAAAGCTTCAAGAGAATTTCAACAATTTTGAGAGGGATTTGAAAAGTTTCAATGGGAATGGGAAGAATTGGGACAAAAATTGGAAAATTTTTCAGGGACTTCGAAAAAATTTCCACTGGAATTTTAGCCATTTTTTGACGTGAAATTGTAAACATGTGGACATGGATTTTGAAAATTCTAGAGAGAATTTTAAAAGCTTCAACAGAATTTCCACAATTTTGAGAGGGATTTGAAAAGTTTCAATGGGAATGGGAAGAATTGGGACAAAAATTGGAAAATTTTTAAGGGACTTTGAAAAAATTTCAACTGGAATTTTAGCATTTTTTTTTACGTGAAATTGTAAACATGTGGACATGGATTTTGAAAATTCTAGAGAGAATTTTAAAAGCTTCAACAGAATTTCAACAATTTTGAGAGGGATTTGAAAAGTTTCAATGGGAATGGGAAGAATTGGGACAAAAATTGGAAAATTTTTCAGGGACTTTGACAAAATTTCAACTGGAATTTTCCAATTTTTTGACGTGAAATTGTAAACATGTGGACATGGATTTTGAAAATTCTAGAGAGAATTTTAAAAGCTTCAACAGAATTTCAACAATTTTGAGAGGGATTTGAAAAGTTTCAATGGGAATGGGAAGAATTGGGACAAAAATTGGAAAATTTTTAAGGGACTTTGAAAAAATTTCAACTGGAATTTTCCAATTTTTTGACGTGAAATTGTAAACGTGGACATGGATTTTGAAAATTCTAGAGAGAATTTTAAAAGCTTCAACAGAATTTCCACAATTTTGAGAGGGATTTGAAAAGTTTCAATGGGAATGGGAAGAATTGGGACAAAAATTGGAAAATTTTTAAGGGACTTTGAAAAAATTTCAACTGGAATTTTAGCCATTTTTTGACGTGAAATTGTAAACATGTGGACATGGATTTTGAAAATTCTAGAGAGAATTTTAAAAGCTTCAAGAGAATTTCAACAATTTGGAGAGGGATTTGAAAAGTTTCAATGGGAATGGGAAGAATTGGGACAAAAATTGGAAAATTTTTAAGGGACTTTGAAAAAATTGCAACTGGAATTTTAGCCATTTTTTGACGTGAAATTGTAAACATGTGGACATGGATTTTGAAAAATCTAGAGAGAATTTTAAAAGCTTCAACAGAATTTCCACAATTTTGAGAGGGATTTGAAAAGTTTCAATGGGAATGGGAAGAATTGGGGCAAAAATTGGAAAATTTTTAAGGGACTTTGAAAAAATTTCAACTGGAATTTTAGCCATTTTTTGACGTGAAATTGTAAACATGATGAAGTGGATTTTGAAAATTCTAGAGAGAATTTTAAAAGCTTCAAGAGAATTTCAACAATTTTGAGAGGGATTTGAAAAGTTTCAATGGGAATGGGAAGAATTGGGACAAAAATGGGAAAATTCTTAAGGGACTTTGAAAAAATTTCAACTGGAATTTTAGCCATTTTTTGACGTGAAATTGTAAACATGTGGACATGGATTTTGAAAATTCTAGAGAGAATTTTAAAAGCTTCAACAGAATTTCAACAATTTTGAGAGGGATTTGAAAAGTTTCAATGTGAATGGGAAGAATTGGGACAAAAATTGGAAAATTTTTAAGGGACTTTGAAAAAATTTCAACTGGAATTTTAGCCATTTTTTGACGTGAAATTGTAAACATGTTGAAGTGGATTTTGAAAATTCTAGAGAGAATTTTAAAAGCTTCAAGAGAATTTCAACAATTTTGAGAGGGATTTGAAAAGTTTCAATGGGAATGGGAAGAATTGGGACAAAAATTGGAAAATTTTTAAGGGACTTTGAAAAAATTTCAACTGGAATTTTAGCCATTTTTTGACGTGAAATTGTAAACATGTGGCCATGGATTTTGAAAATTCTAGAGAGAATTTTAAAAGCTTCAAGAGAATTTCAACAATTTTGAGAGGGATTTGAAAAGTTTCAATGGGAATGGGAAGAATTGGGACAAAAATTGGAAAATTTTTAAGGGACTTTGAAAAAATTGCAACTGGAATTTTAGCCATTTTTTGACGTGAAATTGTAAACATGTGGCCATGGATTTTGAAAATTCTAGAGAGAATTTTAAAAGCTTCAAGAGAATTTCAACAATTTTGAGAGGGATTTGAAAAGTTTCAATGGGAATGGGAAGAATTGGGACAAAAATGGGAAAATTCTTAAGGGACTTTGAAAAAATTTCAACTGGAATTTTAGCCATTTTTTGACGTGAAATTGTAAACATGTGGACATGGATTTTGAAAAATCTAGAGAGAATTTTAAAAGCTTCAACAGAATTTCCACAATTTTGAGAGGGATTTGAAAAGTTTCAATGGGAATGGGAAGAATTGGGACAAAAATTGGAAAATTTTTAAGGGACTGAAAAAATTGCAACTGGAATTTTAGCCATTTTTTGACGTGAAATTGTAAACATGTGGACATGGATTTTGAAAATTCTAGAGAGAATTTTAAAAGCTTCAACAGAATTTCAACAATTTTGAGAGGGATTTGAAAAGTTTCAATGGGAATGGGAAGAATTGGGACGAAAATTGGAAAATTTTTAAGGGACTTTGAAAAAATTTCAACTGGAATTTTAGCAATTTTGACGTGAAATTGTAAACATGTGGCCATGGATTTTGAAAATTCTAGAGAGAATTTTAAAAGCTTCAAGAGAATTTCAACAATTTTGAGAGGGATTTGAAAAGTTTCAATGGGAATGGGAAGAATTGGGACAAAAATGGGAAAATTTTTAAGGGACTTTGAAAAAATTTCAACTGGAATTTTAGCCATTTTTTGACGTGAAATTGTAAACATGTGGACATGGATTTTGAAAATTCTAGAGAGAATTTTAAAAGCTTCAACAGAATTTCCACAATTTTGAGAGGGATTTGAAAAGTTTCAATGGGAATGGGAAGAATTGGGACAAAAATTGGAAAATTTTTAAGGGACTTTGAAAAAATTGCAACTGGAATTTTAGCATTTTTTTTTACGTGAAATTGTAAACATGTGGACATGGATTTTGAAAATTCTAGAGAGAATTTTAAAAGCTTCAAGAGAATTTCAACAATTTTGAGAGGGTTTTGAAAAGTTTCAATGGGAATGGGAAGAATTGGGACAAAAATTGGAAAATTTTTAAGGGACTTTGAAAAAATTGCAACTGGAATTTTAGCCATTTTTTGACGTGAAATTGTAAACATGTGGCCATGGATTTTGAAAATTCTAGAGAGAATTTTAAAAGCTTCAACAGAATTTCCACAATTTTGAGAGGGATTTGAAAAGTTTCAATGGGAATGGGAAGAATTGGGACAAAAATTGGAAAATTTTTAAGGGACTTTGAAAAAATTTCAACTGGAATTTTAGCAATTTTGACGTGAAATTGTAAACATGTGGACATGGATTTTGAAAATTCTAGAGAGAATTTTAAAAGCTTCAACAGAATTTCAACAATTTTGAGAGGGATTTGAAACGTTTCAATGGGAATGGGAAGAATTGGGACAAAAATTGGAAAATTTTTCAGGGACTTTGAAAAAATTTCAACTGGAATTTTAGCAATTTTTTACATGAAATTGTAAACATGATGAAGTGGATTTTGAAAATTCTAGAGAGAATTTTAAAAGCTTCAACAGAATTTCAACAATTTTGAGAGGGATTTGAAAAGTTTCAATGGGAATGGGAAGAATTGGGACAAAAATTGGAAAATTTTTAAGGGACTTTGAAAAAATTTCAACTGGAATTTTAGCCATTTTTTGACGTGAAATTGTAAACATGTGGACATGGATTTTGAAAAATCTAGAGAGAATTTTAAAAGCTTCAACAGAATTTCCACAATTTTGAGAGGGATTTGAAAAGTTTCAATGGGAATGGGAAGAATTGGGGCAAAAATTGGAAAATTTTTAAGGGACTTTGAAAAAATTGCAACTGGAAGTTTAGCCATTTTTTTATGTGAAATTGTAAACATGTGGACATGGATTTTGAAAATTCTAGAGAGAATTTTAAAAGCTTCAAGAGAATTTCAACAATTTTGAGAGGGATTTGAAAAGTTTCAATGGGAATGGGAAGAATTGGGACAAAAATTGGAAAATTTTTAAGGGACTTTGAAAAAATTTCAACTGGAATTTTAGCCATTTTTTGACGTGAAATTGTAAACATGTGGCCATGGATTTTGAAAATTCTAGAGAGAATTTTAAAAGCTTCAAGAGAATTTCAACAATTTTGAGAGGGATTTGAAAAGTTTCAATGGGAATGGGAAGAATTGGGACAAAAATGGGAAAATTTTTAAGGGACTTTGAAAAAATTGCAACTGGAATTTTAGCCATTTTTTGACGTGAAATTGTAAACATGTGGACATGGATTTTGAAAAATCTAGAGAGAATTTTAAAAGCTTCAACAGAATTTCCACAATTTTGAGAGGGATTTGAAAAGTTTCAATGGGAATGGGAAGAATTGGGGCAAAAATTGGAAAATTTTTAAGGGACTTTGAAAAAATTGCAACTGGAAGTTTAGCCATTTTTTTATGTGAAATTGTAAACATGTGGACATGGATTTTGAAAATTCTAGAGAGAATTTTAAAAGCTTCAACAGAATTTCCACAATTTTGAGAGGGATTTGAAAAGTTTCAATGGGAATGGGAAGAATTGGGACAAAAATTGGAAAATTTTTAAGGGACTTTGAAAAAATTTCAACTGGAATTTTAGCCATTTTTTGATGTGAAATTGTAAACATGTTGAAGTGGATTTTGAAAATTCTAGAGAGAATTTTAAAAGCTTCAACAGAATTTCAACAATTTTGAGAGGGATTTGAAAAGTTTCAATGGGAATGGGAAGAATTGGGACAAAAATTGGAAAATTTTTAAGGGACTGAAAAAATTGCAACTGGAATTTTAGCCATTTTTTGACGTGAAATTGTAAACATGTGGCCATGGATTTTGAAAATTCTAGAGAGAATTTTAAAAGCTTCAACAGAATTTCAACAATTTTGAGAGGGATTTGAAAAGTTTCAATGGGAATGGGAAGAATTGGGACGAAAATTGGAAAATTTTTAAGGGACTTTGAAAAAATTTCAACTGGAATTTTAGCAATTTTGACGTGAAATTGTAAACATGTGGCCATGGATTTTGAAAATTCTAGAGAGAATTTTAAAAGCTTCAACAGAATTTCAACAATTTTGAGAGGGATTTGAAAAGTTTCAATGGGAATGGGAAGAATTGGGACAAAAATTGGAAAATTTTTAAGGGACTTTGAAAAAATTTCAACTGGAATTTTAGCAATTTTTTTACATGAAATTGTAAACATGTGGAAGTGGATTTTGAAAATTCTAGAGAGAATTTTAAAAGCTTCAACAGAATTTCAACAATTTTGAGAGGGATTTGAAAAGTTTCAATGGGAATGGGAAGAATTGGGACAAAAATTGGAAAATTTTGAAGGGACTTTGAAAAAATTGCAACTGGAATTTTAGCCATTTTTTGACGTGAAATTGTAAACATGTGGACATGGATTTTGAAAATTCTAGAGAGAATTTTAAAAGCTTCAACAGAATTTCCACAATTTTGAGAGGGATTTGAAAAGTTTCAAT
>NW_028115570.1:0-46100 GCF_964273445.1 Streptopelia decaocto | reverse complement strand
GACTTTGAAAAAATTTCAACTGGAATTTTAGCAATTTTGACGTGAAATTGTAAACATGTTGAATGGATTTTGAAAATTCTAGAGAGAATTTTAAAAGCTTCAACAGAATTTCAACAGTTTTGAGAGGGATTTGAAAAGTTTCAATGGGAATGGGAAGAATTGGGACAAAAATTGGAAAATTTTGAAGGGACTTTGAAAAAATTTCAACTGGAATTTTAGCCATTTTTTGACGTGAAATTGTAAACATGTGGCCATGGATTTTGAAAATTCTAGAGAGAATTTTAAAAGCTTCAAGAGAATTTCAACAATTTTGAGAGGGATTTGAAAAGTTTCAATGGGAATGGGAAGAATTGGGACAAAAATTGGAAAATTTTTAAGGGACTTTGAAAAAATTTCAACTGGAATTTTAGCCATTTTTTGACGTGAAATTGTAAACATGTGGCCATGGATTTTGAAAATTCTAGAGAGAATTTTAAAAGCTTCAAGAGAATTTCAACAATTTTGAGAGGGATTTGAAAAGTTTCAATGGGAATGGGAAGAATTGGGACAAAAATTGGAAAATTTTTAAGGGACTTTGAAAAAATTTCAACTGGAATTTTAGCCATTTTTTGACGTGAAATTGTAAACATGTTGAAGTGGATTTTGAAAATTCTAGAGAGAATTTTAAAAGCTTCAACAGAATTTCAACAATTTTGAGAGGGATTTGAAAAGTTTCAATGGGAATGGGAAGAATTGGGACAAAAATTGGAAAATTTTTAAGGGACTTTGAAAAAATTTCAACTGGAATTTTAGCCATTTTTGACGTGAAATTGTAAACATGTGGCCATGGATTTTGAAAATTCTAGAGAGAATTTTAAAAGCTTCAACAGAATTTCAACAATTTTGAGAGGGATTTGAAAAGTTTCAATGGGAATGGGAAGAATTGGGACAAAAATTGGAAAATTTTTCAGGGACTTTGAAAAAATTTCAACTGGAATTTTAGCCATTTTTTGACGTGAAATTGTAAACATGTGGCCATGGATTTTGAAAATTCTACAGAGAATTTTAAAAGCTTCAACAGAATTTCAACAATTTTGAGAGGGATTTGAAAAGTTTCAATGGGAATGGGAAGAATTGGGACAAAAATTGGAAAATTTTTAAGGGACTTTGAAAAAATTTCAACTGGAATTTTAGCCATTTTTTGACGTGAAATTGTAAACATGTGGACATGGATTTTGAAAATGCTAGAGAGAATTTTAAAAGCTTCAACAGAATTTCAACAATTTTGAGAGGGATTTGAAAAGTTTCAATGGGAATGGGAAGAATTGGGACAAAAATTGGAAAATTTTTAAGGGACTTTGAAAAAATTTCAACTGGAATTTTAGCAATTTTTTCATGTGAAATTGTAAACATGTGGCCATGGATTTTGAAAATTCTAGAGAGAATTTTAAAAGCTTCAACAGAATTTCAACAATTTTGAGAGGGATTTGAAAAGTTTCAATGGGAATGGGAAGAATTGGGACAAAAATTGGAAAATTTTTAAGGGACTTTGAAAAAATTTCAACTGGAATTTTAGCCATTTTTTGACGTGAAATTGTAAACATGTGGACATGGATTTTGAAAATTCTAGAGAGAATTTTAAAAGCTTCAACAGAATTTCAACAATTTTGAGAGGGATTTGAAAAGTTTCAATGGGAATGGGAAGAATTGGGACAAAAATTGGAAAATTTTGAAGGGACTTTGAAAAAATTTCAACTGGAATTTTAGCCATTTTTTGACGTGAAATTGTGAACATGTGGACATGGATTTTGAAAATTCTAGAGAGAATTTTAAAAGCTTCAACAGAATTTCAACAATTTTGAGAGGGATTTGAAAAGTTTCAATGGGAATGGGAAGAATTGGGACAAAAATTGGAAAATTTTTAAGGGACTTTGAAAAAATTTCAACTGGAATTTTAGCAATTTTGACGTGAAATTGTAAACATGTTGAAGTGGATTTTGAAAATTCTAGAGAGAATTTTAAAAGCTTCAACAGAATTTCAACAGTTTTGAGAGGGATTTGAAAAGTTTCAATGGGAATGGGAAGAATTGGGACAAAAATTGGAAAATTTTTAAGGGACTTTGAAAAAATTTCAACTGGAATTTTAGCCATTTTTTGACGTGAAATTGTAAACATGTGGCCATGGATTTTGAAAATTCTAGAGAGAATTTTAAAAGCTTCAACAGAATTTCAACAATTTTGAGAGGGATTTGAAAAGTTTCAATGGGAATGGGAAGAATTGGGACAAAAATTGGAAAATTTTTCAGGGACTTTGAAAAAATTTCAACTGGAATTTTAGCCATTTTTTGACGTGAAATTGTAAACATGTGGCCATGGATTTTGAAAATTCTAGAGAGAATTTTAAAAGCTTCAACAGAATTTCAACAATTTTGAGAGGGATTTGAAAAGTTTCAATGGGAATGGGAAGAATTGGGACAAAAATTGGAAAATTTTTAAGGGACTTTGAAAAAATTTCAACTGGAATTTTAGCAATTTTGTCGTGAAATTGTAAACATGTTGAAGTGGATTTTGAAAATTCTAGAGAGAATTTTAAAAGCTTCAACAGAATTTCAACAGTTTTGAGAGGGATTTGAAAAGTTTCAATGGGAATGGGAAGAATTGGGACAAAAATTGGAAAATTTTGAAGGGACTTTGAAAAAATTTCAACTGGAATTTTAGCCATTTTTTGACGTGAAATTGTAAACATGTGGCCATGGATTTTGAAAATTCTAGAGAGGGATTTGAAAAGTTTCAATGGGAATGGGAAGAATTGGGACAAAAATTGGAAAATTTTGAAGGGACTTTGAAAAAATTTCAACTGGAATTTTAGCCATTTTTTGACGTGAAATTGTAAACATGTGGCCATGGATTTTGAAAATTCTAGAGAGAATTTTAAAAGCTTCAAGAGAATTTCAACAATTTTGAGAGGGATTTGAAAAGTTTCAATGGGAATGGGAAGAATTGGGACAAAAATTGGAAAATTTTTAAGGGACTTTGAAAAAATTTCAACTGGAATTTTAGCCATTTTTTGACGTGAAATTGTAAACATGTTGAAGTGGATTTTGAAAATTCTAGAGAGAATTTTAAAAGCTTCAACAGAATTTCAACAATTTTGAGAGGGATTTGAAAAGTTTCAATGGGAATGGGAAGAATTGGGACAAAAATTGGAAAATTTTTAAGGGACTTTGAAAAAATTTCAACTGGAATTTTAGCCATTTTTTGACGTGAAATTGTAAACATGTGGCCATGGATTTTGAAAATTCTAGAGAGAATTTAAAAGCTTCAACAGAATTTCAACAATTTTGAGAGGGATTTGAAAAGTTTCAATGGGAATGGGAAGAATTGGGACAAAAATTGGAAAATTTTTCAGGGACTTTGAAAAAATTTCAACTGGAATTTTAGCCATTTTTTGACGTGAAATTGTAAACATGTGGCCATGGATTTTGAAAATTCTACAGAGAATTTTAAAAGCTTCAACAGAATTTCAACAATTTTGAGAGGGATTTGAAAAGTTTCAATGGGAATGGGAAGAATTGGGACAAAAATTGGAAAATTTTTAAGGGACTTTGAAAAAATTTCAACTGGAATTTTAGCCATTTTTTGACGTGAAAATTGTAAACATGTGGACATGGATTTTGAAAATGCTAGAGAGAATTTTAAAAGCTTCAACAGAATTTCAACAATTTTGAGAGGGATTTGAAAAGTTTCAATGGGAATGGGAAGAATTGGGACAAAAATTGGAAAATTTTTAAGGGACTTTGAAAAAATTTCAACTGGAATTTTAGCAATTTTTTCATGTGAAATTGTAAACATGTGGCCATGGATTTTGAAAATTCTAGAGAGAATTTTAAAAGCTTCAACAGAATTTCAACAATTTTGAGAGGGATTTGAAAAGTTTCAATGGGAATGGGAAGAATTGGGACAAAAATTGGAAAATTTTTAAGGGACTTTGAAAAAATTTCAACTGGAATTTTAGCCATTTTTTGACGTGAAATTGTAAACATGTGGCCATGGATTTTGAAAATTCTAGAGAGAATTTTAAAAGCTTCAACAGAATTTCAACAATTTTGAGAGGGATTTGAAAAGTTTCAATGGGAATGGGAAGAATTGGGACAAAAATTGGAAAATTTTTCAGGGACTTTGAAAAAATTTCAACTGGAATTTTAGCCATTTTTTGACGTGAAATTGTAAACATGTTGAAGTGGATTTTGAAAATTCTAGAGAGAATTTTAAAAGCTTCAAGAGAATTTCAACAATTTTGAGAGGGATTTGAAAAGTTTCAATGGGAATGGGAAGAATTGGGACAAAAATTGGAAAATTTTTAAGGGACTTTGAAAAAATTGCAACTTGAATTTTAGTTATTTTTTGACGTGAAATTGTAAACATGTGGCCATGGATTTTGAAAATTCTAGAGAGAATTTTAAAAGCTTCAACAGAATTTCAACAATTTTGAGAGGGATTTGAAAAGTTTCAATGGGAATGGGAAGAATTGGGACAAAAATTGGAAAATTTTTAAGGGACTTTGAAAAAATTTCAACTGGAATTTTAGCCATTTTTTGACGTGAAATTGTAAACATGTGGCCATGGATTTTGAAAATTCTAGAGAGAATTTTAAAAGCTTCAAGAGAATTTCAACAATTTTGAGAGGGATTTGAAAAGTTTCAATGGGAATGGGAAGAATTGGGACAAAAATTGGAAAATTTTTAAGGGACTTTGAAAAAATTTCAACTGAATTTTAGCAATTTTTTCATGTGAAATTGTAAACATGTGGCCATGGATTTTGAAAATTCTAGAGAGAATTTTAAAAGCTTCAACAGAATTTCAACAATTTTGAGAGGGATTTGAAAAGTTTCAATGGGAATGGGAAGAATTGGGACAAAAATTGGAAAATTTTTAAGGGACTTTGAAAAAATTTCAACTGGAATTTTAGCCATTTTTTGACGTGAAATTGTAAACATGTGGACATGGATTTTGAAAATTCTAGAGAGAATTTTAAAAGCTTCAACAGAATTTCCACAATTTTGAGAGGGATTTGAAAAGTTTCAATGGGAATGGGAAGAATTGGGACAAAAATTGGAAAATTTTTAAGGGACTTTGAAAAAATTTCAACTGGAATTTTAGCCATTTTTGACGTGAAATTGTAAACATGTGGCCATGGATTTTGAAAATTCTAGAGAGAATTTTAAAAGCTTCAACAGAATTTCAACAATTTTGAGAGGGATTTGAAAAGTTTCAATGGGAATGGGAAGAATTGGGACAAAAATTGGAAAATTTTTCAGGGACTTTGAAAAAATTTCAACTGGAATTTTAGCCATTTTTTGACGTGAAATTGTAAACATGTGGCCATGGATTTTGAAAATTCTAGAGAGAATTTTAAAAGCTTCAACAGAATTTCAACAATTTTGAGAGGGATTTGAAAAGTTTCAATGGGAATGGGAAGAATTGGGACAAAAATTGGAAAATTTTAAGGGACTTTGAAAAAATTTCAACTGGAATTTTAGCCATTTTTTGACGTGAAATTGTAAACATGTGGCCATGGATTTTGAAAATTCTAGAGAGAATTTTAAAAGCTTCAACAGAATTTCAACAATTTTGAGAGGGATTTGAAAAGTTTCAATGGGAATGGGAAGAATTGGGACAAAAATTGGAAAATTTTTCAGGGACTTTGAAAAAATTGCAACTTGAATTTTAGTTATTTTTTGACGTGAAATTGTAAACATGTGGCCATGGATTTTGAAAATTCTAGAGAGAATTTTAAAAGCTTCAACAGAATTTCAACAATTTTGAGAGGGATTTGAAAAGTTTCAATGGGAATGGGAAGAATTGGGACAAAAATTGGAAAATTTTTAAGGGACTTTGAAAAAATTTCAACTGGAATTTTAGCCATTTTTTCACGTGAAATTGTAAACATGTGGCCGTGGATTTTGAAAATTCTAGAGAGAATTTTAAAAGCTTCAACAGAATTTCAACAATTTTGAGAGGGATTTGAAAAGTTTCAATGGGAATGGGAAGAATTGGGACAAAAATTGGAAAATTTTTAAGGGACTTTGAAAAAATTTCAACTGGAATTTTAGCCATTTTTTGACGTGAAATTGTAAACATGTGGCCATGGATTTTGAAAATTCTACAGAGAATTTTAAAAGCTTCAACAGAATTTCAACAATTTTGAGAGGGATTTGAAAAGTTTCAATGGGAATGGGAAGAATTGGGACAAAAATTGGAAAATTTTTAAGGGACTTTGAAAAAATTTCAACTGGAATTTTAGCCATTTTTTGACGTGAAATTGTAAACATGTGGACATGGATTTTGAAAATGCTAGAGAGAATTTTAAAAGCTTCAACAGAATTTCAACAATTTTGAGAGGGATTTGAAAAGTTTCAATGGGAATGGGAAGAATTGGGACAAAAATTGGAAAATTTTAAGGGACTTTGAAAAAATTTCAACTGGAATTTTAGCCATTTTTTGACGTGAAATTGTAAACATGTGGCCATGGATTTTGAAAATTCTAGAGAGAATTTTAAAAGCTTCAAGAGAATTTCAACAATTTTGAGAGGGATTTGAAAAGTTTCAATGGGAATGGGAAGAATTGGGACAAAAATTGGAAAATTTTTAAGGGACTTTGAAAAAATTTCAACTGGAATTTTAGCCATTTTTTGACGTGAGATTGTAAACATGTGGACATGGATTTTGAAAATTCTAGAGAGAATTTTAAAAGCTTCAACAGAATTTCAACAATTTTGAGAGGATTTGAAAAGTTTCAATGGGAATGGGAAGAATTGGGACAAAAATTGGAAAATTTTTAAGGGACTTTGAAAAAATTTCAACTGGAATTTTAGCCATTTTTTGACGTGAAATTGTAAACATGTGGACATGGATTTTGAAAATTCTAGAGAGAATTTTAAAAGCTTCAACAGAATTTAAACAATTTTGAGAGGGATTTGAAAAGTTTCAATGGGAATGGGAAGAATTGGGACAAAAATTGGAAAATTTTTCAGGGACTTTGAAAAAATTTCAACTGGAATTTTAGCCATTTTTTGACGTGAAATTGTAAACATGTTGAAGTGGATTTTGAAAATTCTAGAGAGAATTTTAAAAGCTTCAACAGAATTTCAACAATTTTGAGAGGGATTTGAAAAGTTTCAATGGAATGGGAAGAATTGGGACAAAAATTGGAAAATTTTGAAGGGACTTTGAAAAAATTTCAACTGGAATTTTAGCCATTTTTTGACGTGAAATTGTAAACATGTGGACATGGATTTTGAAAATTCTAGAGAGAATTTTAAAAGCTTCAACAGAATTTCCACAATTTTGAGAGGGATTTGAAAAGTTTCAATGGGAATGGGAAGAATTGGGACAAAAATTGGAAAATTTTTCAGGGACTTTGAAAAATTTCAACTGGAATTTTAGCCATTTTTTGACGTGAAATTGTAAACATGTGGACATGGATTTTGAAAATTCTAGAGAGAATTTTAAAAGCTTCAACAGAATTTCAACAATTTTGAGAGGGATTTGAAAAGTTTCCATGGGAATGGGAAGAATTGGGACAAAAATTGGAAAATTTTTAAGGGACTTTGAAAAAATTTCAACTGGAATTTTAGCCATTTTTTGACGTGAAATTGTAAACATGTGGACATGGATTTTGAAAATTCTAGAGAGAATTTTAAAAGCTTCAAGAGAATTTCAACAATTTTGAGAGGGATTTGAAAAGTTTCAATGGGAATGGGAAGAATTGGGACAAAAATTGGAAAATTTTGAAGGGACTTTGAAAAAATTTCAACTGGAATTTTAGCCATTTTTTGACGTGAAATTGTAAACATGTGGACATGGATTTTGAAAATGCTAGAGAGAATTTTAAAAGCTTCAAGAGAATTTCAACAGTTTTGAGAGGGATTTGAAAAGTTTCAATGGGAATGGGAAGAATTGGGATGAAAATTGGAAAATTTTTAAGGGACTTTGAAAAAATTTCAACTGGAATTTTAGCAATTTTTTCACGTGAAATTGTAAACATGTGGCCATGGATTTTGAAAATTCTAGAGAGAATTTTAAAAGCTTCAACAGAATTTCAACAATTTTGAGAGGGATTTGAAAAGTTTCAATGGGAATGGGAAGAATTGGGACAAAAATTGGAAAATTTTTCAGGGACTTTGAAAAAATTTCAGCTGGAATTTTAGCCATTTTTTGATGTGAAATTGTAAACATGTGGCCATGGATTTTGAAAATTCTAGAGAGAATTTTAAAAGCTTCAACAGAATTTCAACAATTTTGAGAGGGATTTGAAAAGTTTCAATGGGAATGGGAAGAATTGGGACAAAAATTGGAAAATTTTTAAGGGACTTTGAAAAAATTTCAACTGGAATTTTAGCCATTTTTTGACGTGAAATTGTAAACATGTTGAAGTGGATTTTGAAAATTCTAGAGAGAATTTTAAAAGCTTCAACAGAATTTCAACAATTTTGAGAGGGATTTGAAAAGTTTCAATGGGAATGGGAAGAATTGGGACAAAAATTGGAAAATTTTTAAGGGACTTTGAAAAAATTTCAACTGGAATTTTAGCCATTTTTTGACGTGAAATTGTAAACATGTGGCCATGGATTTTGAAAATTCTAGAGAGAATTTTAAAAGCTTCAACAGAATTTCAACAATTTTGAGAGGGATTTGAAAAGTTTCAATGGGAATGGGAAGAATTGGGACAAAAATTGGAAAATTTTTCAGGGACTTTGAAAAAATTTCAACTGGAATTTTAGCAATTTATTGACGTGAAATTGTAAACATGTGGCCATGGATTTTGAAAATTCTAGAGAGAATTTTAAAAGCTTCAAGAGAATTTCAACAATTTTGAGAGGGATTTGAAAAGTTTCAATGGGAATGGGAAGAATTGGGACAAAAATTGGAAAATTTTTAAGGGACTTTGAAAAAATTTCAACTGGAATTTTAGCCATTTTTTGACGTGAAATTGTAAACATGTTGAAGTGGATTTTGAAAATTCTAGAGAGAATTTTAAAAGCTTCAACAGAATTTCAACAATTTTGAGAGGGATTTGAAAAGTTTCAATGGGAATGGGAAGAATTGGGACAAAAATTGGAAAATTTTGAAGGGACTTTGAAAAAATTTCAACTGGAATTTTAGCCATTTTTTGACGTGAAATTGTAAACATGTGGACATGGATTTTGAAAATTCTAGAGAGAATTTTAAAAGCTTCAACAGAATTTCAACAATTTTGAGAGGGATTTGAAAAGTTTCAATGGGAATGGGAAGAATTGGGACAAAAATTGGAAATTTTTTCAGGGACTTTGAAAAAATTTCAACTGGAATTTTAGCCATTTTTTGACGTGAAATTGTAAACATGTGGACATGGATTTTGAAAATTCTAGAGAGAATTTTAAAAGCTTCAAGAGAATTTCAACAATTTTGAGAGGGATTTGAAAAGTTTCAATGGGAATGGGAAGAATTGGGACAAAAATTGGAAAATTTTTAAGGGACTTTGAAAAAATTTCAACTGGAATTTTAGCCATTTTTTGACGTGAAATTGTAAACATGTTGAAGTGGATTTTGAAAATTCTAGAGAGAATTTTAAAAGCTTCAACAGAATTTCAACAATTTTGAGAGGGATTTGAAAAGTTTCAATGGGAATGGGAAGAATTGGGACAAAAATTGGAAAATTTTTAAGGGACTTTGAAAAAATTTCAACTGGAATTTTAGCCATTTTTTGACGTGAAATTGTAAACATGTGGCCATGGATTTTGAAAATTCTAGAGAGAATTTTAAAAGCTTCAAGAGAATTTCAACAATTTTGAGAGGGATTTGAAAAGTTTCAATGGGAATGGGAAGAATTGGGACAAAAATTGGAAAATTTTGAAGGGACTTTGAAAAAATTTCAACTGGAATTTTAGCCATTTTTTGACGTGAAATTGTAAACATGTGGACATGGATTTTGAAAATGCTAGAGAGAATTTTAAAAGCTTCAAGAGAATTTCAACAATTTTGAGAGGGATTTGAAAAGTTTCAATGGGAATGGGAAGAATTGGGACAAAAATTGGAAAATTTTGAAGGGACTTTGAAAAAATTTCAACTGGAATTTTAGCCATTTTTTGACGTGAAATTGTAAACATGTGGCCATGGATTTTGAAAATTCTAGAGAGAATTTTAAAAGCTTCAACAGAATTTCAACAATTTTGAGAGGGATTTGAAAAGTTTCAATGGGAATGGGAAGAATTGGGACAAAAATTGGAAAATTTTGAAGGGACTTTGAAAAAATTTCAACTGGAATTTTAGCCATTTTTTGACGTGAAATTGTAAACATGTGGCCATGGATTTTGAAAATTCTAGAGAGAATTTTAAAAGCTTCAACAGAATTTCAACAATTTTGAGAGGGATTTGAAAAGTTTCAATGGGAATGGGAAGAATTGGGACAAAAATTGGAAAATTTTTCAGGGACTTTGAAAAATTTCAACTGGAATTTTAGCCATTTTTGACGTGAAATTGTAAACATGTGGACATGGATTTTGAAAATTCTAGAGAGAATTTTAAAAGCTTCAAGAGAATTTCAACAATTTTGAGAGGGATTTGAAAAGTTTCAATGGGAATGGGAAGAATTGGGACAAAAATTGGAAAATTTTTCAGGGACTTTGAAAAAATTTCAACTGGAATTTTAGCAATTTTTTCATGTGAAATTGTAAACATGTGGCCATGGATTTTGAAAATTCTAGAGAGAATTTTAAAAGCTTCAACAGAATTTCCACAATTTTGAGAGGGATTTGAAAAGTTTCAATGGGAATGGGAAGAATTGGGACAAAAATTGGAAAATTTGAAGGGACTTTGAAAAAATTTCAACTGGAATTTTAGCCATTTTTTGACGTGAAATTGTAAACATGTTGAAGTGGATTTTGAAAATTCTAGAGAGAATTTTAAAAGCTTCAACAGAATTTCAACAATTTTGAGAGGGATTTGAAAAGTTTCAATGGGAATGGGAAGAATTGGGACAAAAATTGGAAAATTTTTCAGGGACTTTGAAAAAATTTCAACTGGAATTTTAGCAATTTATTGACGTGAAATTGTAAACATGTGGACATGGATTTTGAAAATTCTAGAGAGAATTTTAAAAGCTTCAAGAGAATTTCAACAATTTTGAGAGGGATTTGAAAAGTTTCAATGGGAATGGGAAGAATTGGGACAAAAATTGGAAAATTTTTAAGGGACTTTGAAAAAATTTCAACTGGAATTTTAGCCATTTTTTGACGTGAAATTGTAAACATGTTGAAGTGGATTTTGAAAATTCTAGAGAGAATTTTAAAAGCTTCAACAGAATTTCCACAATTTTGAGAGGGATTTGAA
The DNA here is from genome assembly GCF_964273445.1 of Streptopelia decaocto. NCBI lineage: Eukaryota > Metazoa > Chordata > Aves > Columbiformes > Columbidae > Streptopelia > Streptopelia decaocto. The sequence goes on along the minus strand of NW_028115570.1, from coordinate 34,751 downwards.
AAGTTTCAATGGGAATGGGAAGAATTGGGACAAAAATTGGAAAATTTTGAAGGGACTTTGAAAAAATTTCAACTGGAATTTTAGCCATTTTTTGACGTGAAATTGTAAACATGTGGACATGGATTTTGAAAATTCTAGAGAGAATTTTAAAAGCTTCAACAGAATTTCAACAATTTTGAGAGGGATTTGAAAAGTTTCAATGGGAATGGGAAGAATTGGGACAAAAATTGGAAAATTTTTCAGGGACTTTGAAAAAATTTCAACTGGAATTTTAGCCATTTTTTGACGTGAAATTGTAAACATGTGGACATGGATTTTGAAAATTCTAGAGAGAATTTTAAAAGCTTCAAGAGAATTTCAACAATTTTGAGAGGGATTTGAAAAGTTTCAATGGGAATGGGAAGAATTGGGACAAAAATTGGAAAATTTTTAAGGGACTTTGAAAAAATTTCAACTGGAATTTTAGCCATTTTTTGACGTGAAATTGTAAACATGTTGAAGTGGATTTTGAAAATTCTAGAGAGAATTTTAAAAGCTTCAACAGAATTTCAACAATTTTGAGAGGGATTTGAAAAGTTTCAATGGGAATGGGAAGAATTGGGACAAAAATTGGAAAATTTTTAAGGGACTTTGAAAAAATTTCAACTGGAATTTTAGCCATTTTTTGACGTGAAATTGTAAACATGTGGCCATGGATTTTGAAAATTCTAGAGAGAATTTTAAAAGCTTCAAGAGAATTTCAACAATTTTGAGAGGGATTTGAAAAGTTTCAATGGGAATGGGAAGAATTGGGACAAAAATTGGAAAATTTTGAAGGGACTTTGAAAAAATTTCAACTGGAATTTTAGCCATTTTTTGACGTGAAATTGTAAACATGTGGACATGGATTTTGAAAATGCTAGAGAGAATTTTAAAAGCTTCAAGAGAATTTCAACAATTTTGAGAGGGATTTGAAAAGTTTCAATGGGAATGGGAAGAATTGGGACAAAAATTGGAAAATTTTTCAGGGACTTTGAAAAAATTTCAACTGGAATTTTAGCCATTTTTTGACGTGAAATTGTAAACATGTGGACATGGATTTTGAAAATTCTAGAGAGAATTTTAAAAGCTTCAACAGAATTTCAACAATTTTGAGAGGGATTTGAAAAGTTTCAATGGGAATGGGAAGAATTGGGACAAAAATTGGAAAATTTTGAAGGGACTTTGAAAAAATTTCAACTGGAATTTTAGCCATTTTTTGACGTGAAATTGTAAACATGTGGCCATGGATTTTGAAAATTCTAGAGAGAATTTTAAAAGCTTCAACAGAATTTCAACAATTTTGAGAGGGATTTGAAAAGTTTCAATGGGAATGGGAAGAATTGGGACAAAAATTGGAAAATTTTTCAGGGACTTTGAAAAAATTTCAACTGGAATTTTAGCCATTTTTTGACGTGAAATTGTAAACATGTGGACATGGATTTTGAAAATTCTAGAGAGAATTTTAAAAGCTTCAAGAGAATTTCAACAATTTTGAGAGGGATTTGAAAAGTTTCAATGGGAATGGGAAGAATTGGGACAAAAATTGGAAAATTTTTCAGGGACTTTGAAAAAATTTCAACTGGAATTTTAGCAATTTTTTCATGTGAAATTGTAAACATGTGGCCATGGATTTTGAAAATTCTAGAGAGAATTTTAAAAGCTTCAACAGAATTTCCACAATTTTGAGAGGGATTTGAAAAGTTTCAATGGGAATGGGAAGAATTGGGACAAAAATTGGAAAATTTTGAAGGGACTTTGAAAAAATTTCAACTGGAATTTTAGCCATTTTTTGACGTGAAATTGTAAACATGTTGAAGTGGATTTTGAAAATTCTAGAGAGAATTTTAAAAGCTTCAACAGAATTTCAACAATTTTGAGAGGGATTTGAAAAGTTTCAATGGGAATGGGAAGAATTGGGACAAAAATTGGAAAATTTTTAAGGGACTTTGAAAAAATTTCAACTGGAATTTTAGCCATTTTTTGACGTGAAATTGTAAACATGTGGACATGGATTTTGAAAATGCTAGAGAGAATTTTAAAAGCTTCAACAGAATTTCAACAGTTTTGAGAGGGATTTGAAAAGTTTCAATGGGAATGGGAAGAATTGGGATGAAAATTGGAAAATTTTTAAGGGACTTTGAAAAAATTTCAACTGGAATTTTAGCAATTTTTTCACGTGAAATTGTAAACATGTGGCCATGGATTTTGAAAATTCTAGAGAGAATTTTAAAAGCTTCAAGAGAATTTCAACAATTTTGAGAGGGATTTGAAAAGTTTCAATGGGAATGGGAAGAATTGGGACAAAAATTGGAAAATTTTTAAGGGACTTTGAAAAAATTTCAACTGGAATTTTAGCCATTTTTTGACGTGAAATTGTAAACATGTGAACATGGATTTTGAAAATTCTAGAGAGAATTTTAAAAGCTTCAAGAGAATTTCAACAATTTTGAGAGGGATTTGAAAAGTTTCAATGGGAATGGGAAGAATTGGGACAAAAATTGGAAAATTTTTCAGGGACTTTGAAAAAATTTCAACTGGAATTTTAGCCATTTTTTGACGTGAAATTGTAAACATGTGGACATGGATTTTGAAAATTCTAGAGAGAATTTTAAAAGCTTCAAGAGAATTTCAACAATTTTGAGAGGGATTTGAAAAGTTTCAATGGGAATGGGAAGAATTGGGACAAAAATTGGAAAATTTTTAAGGGACTTTGAAAAAATTTCAACTGGAATTTTAGCAATTTTTTCATGTGAAATTGTAAACATGTGGCCATGGATTTTGAAAATTCTAGAGAGAATTTTAAAAGCTTCAACAGAATTTCAACAATTTTGAGAGGGATTTGAAAAGTTTCAATGGGAATGGGAAGAATTGGGACAAAAATTGGAAAATTTTTCAGGGACTTTGAAAAAATTTCAACTGGAATTTTAGCCATTTTTTGACGTGAAATTGTAAACATGTTGAAGTGGATTTTGAAAATTCTAGAGAGAATTTTAAAAGCTTCAACAGAATTTCAACAATTTTGAGAGGGATTTGAAAAGTTTCAATGGGAATGGGAAGAATTGGGACAAAAATTGGAAAATTTTTAAGGGACTTTGAAAAATTGCAACTGGAATTTTAGCCATTTTTTGACGTGAACTTGTAAACATGTGGACATGGATTTTGAAAATTCTAGAGAGAATTTAAAAGCTTCAACAGAATTTCAACAATTTTGAGAGGGATTTGAAAAGTTTCCATGGGAATGGGAAGAATTGGGACAAAAATTGGAAAATTTTTCAGGGACTTTGAAAAAATTTCAACTGGAATTTTAGCCATTTTTTGACGTGAAATTGTAAACATGTGGACATGGATTTTGAAAATTCTAGAGAGAATTTTAAAAGCTTCAACAGAATTTCAACAATTTTGAGAGGGGATTTGAAAAGTTTCAATGGGAATGGGAAGAATTGGGACAAAAATTGGAAAATTTTGAAGGGACTTTGAAAAAATTGCAACTGGAATTTTAGCCATTTTTTGACATGAAATTGTAAACATGTGGACATGGATTTTGAAAATTCTAGAGAGAATTTTAAAAGCTTCAACAGAATTTCCACAATTTTGAGAGGGATTTGAAAAGTTTCAATGGGAATGGGAAGAATTGGGACAAAAATTGGAAAATTTTTAAGGGACTTTGAAAAAATTTCAACTGGAATTTTAGCCATTTTTGACGTGAAATTGTAAACATGTGGACATGGATTTTGAAAATTCTAGAGAGAATTTTAAAAGCTTCAACAGAATTTCAACAATTTTGAGAGGGATTTGAAAAGTTTCAATGGGAATGGGAAGAATTGGGACAAAAATTGGAAAATTTTTAAGGGACTTTGAAAAATTTCAACTGGAATTTTAGCCATTTTTTGACGTGAACTTGTAAACATGTGGCCATGGATTTTGAAAATTCTAGAGAGAATTTTAAAAGCTTCAAGAGAATTTCAACAATTTTGAGAGGGATTTGAAAAGTTTCAATGGAATGGGAAGAATTGGGGCAAAAATTGGAAAATTTTTCAGGGACTTTGAAAAAATTTCAACTGGAATTTTAGCCATTTTTTGACGTGAAATTGTAAACATGTGGACATGGATTTTGAAAATTCTAGAGAGAATTTTAAAAGCTTCAACAGAATTTCCACAATTTTGAGAGGGATTTGAAAAGTTTCCATGGGAATGGGAAGAATTGGGACAAAAATTGGAAAATTTTGAAGGGACTTTGAAAAAATTTCAACTGGAATTTTAGCCATTTTTTGACGTGAAATTGTAAACATGTGGACATGGATTTTGAAAATTCTAGAGAGAATTTTAAAAGCTTCAACAGAATTTCAACAATTTTGAGAGGGATTTGAAAAGTTTCAATGGGAATGGGAAGAATTGGGACAAAAATTGGAAAATTTTGAAGGGACTTTGAAAAATTTCAACTGGAATTTTAGCCATTTTTTGACGTGAAATTGTGAACATGTGGACATGGATTTTGAAAATTCTAGAGAGAATTTTAAAAGCTTCAAGGTAATTTCAACAATTTTGAGAGGGATTTGAAAAGTTTCAATGGGAATGGGAAGAATTGGGACAAAAATTGGAAAATTTTTAAGGGACTTTGAAAAAATTTCAACTGGAATTTTAGCCATTTTTTGACGTGAAATTGTAAACATGTGGACATGGATTTTGAAAATTCTAGAGAGAATTTTAAAAGCTTCAAGAGAATTTCAACAATTTTGAGAGGGATTTGAAAAGTTTCAATGGGAATGGGAAGAATTGGGACAAAAATTGGAAAATTTTTAAGGGACTTTGAAAAAATTTCAACTGGAATTTTAGCCATTTTTTGACGTGAAATTGTAAACATGTGGCCATGGATTTTGAAAATTCTAGAGAGAATTTTAAAAGCTTCAACAGAATTTCCACAATTTTGAGAGGGATTTGAAAAGTTTCAATGGGAATGGGAAGAATTGGGACAAAAATTGGAAAATTTTTAAGGGACTTTGAAAAAATTTCAACTGGAATTTTAGCCATTTTTTGACGTGAAATTGTAAACATGTGGACATGGATTTTGAAAATTCTAGAGAGAATTTTAAAAGCTTCAACAGAATTTCAACAATTTTGAGAGGGATTTGAAAAGTTTCAATGGGAATGGGAAGAATTGGGACAAAAATTGGAAAATTTTGAAGGGACTTTGAAAAAATTGCAACTGGAATTTTAGCCATTTTTTGACATGAAATTGTAAACATGTGGACATGGATTTTGAAAATTCTAGAGAGAATTTTAAAAGCTTCAACAGAATTTCCACAATTTTGAGAGGGATTTGAAAAGTTTCAATGGGAATGGGAAGAATTGGGACAAAAATTGGAAAATTTTTAAGGGACTTTGAAAAAATTTCAACTGGAATTTTAGCCATTTTTTGACGTGAAATTGTAAACATGTGGACATGGATTTTGAAAATTCTAGAGAGAATTTTAAAAGCTTCAACAGAATTTCAACAATTTTGAGAGGGATTTGAAAAGTTTCAATGGGAATGGGAAGAATTGGGACAAAAATTGGAAAATTTTTAAGGGACTTTGAAAAAATTTCAACTGGAATTTTAGCCATTTTTTGACGTGAACTTGTAAACATGTGGACATGGATTTTGAAAATTCTAGAGAGAATTTTAAAAGCTTCAAGAGAATTTCAACAATTTTGAGAGGGATTTGAAAAGTTTCCATGGGAATGGGAAGAATTGGGACAAAAATTGGAAAATTTTTCAGGGACTTTGAAAAAATTTCAACTGGAATTTTAGCCATTTTTTGACGTGAAATTGTAAACATGTGGACATGGATTTTGAAAATTCTAGAGAGAATTTTAAAAGCTTCAACAGAATTTCCACAATTTTGAGAGGGATTTGAAAAGTTTCAATGGGAATGGGAAGAATTGGGACAAAAATTGGAAAATTTTGAAGGGACTTTGAAAAAATTTCAACTGGAATTTTAGCCATTTTTTGACGTGAAATTGTAAACATGTGGACATGGATTTTGAAAATTCTAGAGAGAATTTTAAAAGCTTCAACAGAATTTCAACAATTTTGAGAGGGATTTGAAAAGTTTCAATGGGAATGGGAAGAATTGGGACAAAAATTGGAAAATTTTGAAGGGACTTTGAAAAAATTTCAACTGGAATTTTAGCCATTTTTTGACGTGAAATTGTGAACATGTGGACATGGATTTTGAAAATTCTAGAGAGAATTTTAAAAGCTTCAAGGTAATTTCAACAATTTTGAGAGGGATTTGAAAAGTTTCAATGGGAATGGGAAGAATTGGGACAAAAATTGGAAAATTTTTAAGGGACTTTGAAAAAATTTCAACTGGAATTTTAGCCATTTTTTGACGTGAAATTGTAAACATGTGGACATGGATTTTGAAAATTCTAGAGAGAATTTTAAAAGCTTCAAGAGAATTTCAACAATTTTGAGAGGGATTTGAAAAGTTTCAATGGGAATGGGAAGAATTGGGACAAAAATTGGAAAATTTTGAAGGGACTTTGAAAAAATTTCAACTGGAATTTTAGCCATTTTTTGACGTGAAATTGTAAACATGTGGCCATGGATTTTGAAAATTCTAGAGAGAATTTTAAAAGCTTCAACAGAATTTCCACAATTTTGAGAGGGATTTGAAAAGTTTCAATGGGAATGGGAAGAATTGGGACAAAAATTGGAAAATTTTTAAGGGACTTTGAAAAAATTTCAACTGGAATTTTAGCCATTTTTTGACGTGAAATTGTAAACATGTGGACATGGATTTTGAAAATGCTAGAGAGAATTTTAAAAGCTTCAACAGAATTTCAACAGTTTTGAGAGGGATTTGAAAAGTTTCAATGGGAATGGGAAGAATTGGGATGAAAATTGGAAAATTTTGAAGGGACTTTGAAAAAATTTCAACTGGAATTTTAGCAATTTTTTCACGTGAAATTGTAAACATGTGGCCATGGATTTTGAAAATTCTAGAGAGAATTTTAAAAGCTTCAAGAGAATTTCAACAATTTTGAGAGGGATTTGAAAAGTTTCAATGGGAATGGGAAGAATTGGGACAAAAATTGGAAAATTTTTAAGGGACTTTGAAAAAATTTCAACTGGAATTTTAGCCATTTTTTGACGTGAAATTGTAAACATGTGAACATGGATTTTGAAAATTCTAGAGAGAATTTTAAAAGCTTCAAGAGAATTTCAACAATTTTGAGAGGGATTTGAAAAGTTTCAATGGGAATGGGAAGAATTGGGACAAAAATTGGAAAATTTTTCAGGGACTTTGAAAAAATTTCAACTGGAATTTTAGCCATTTTTTGACGTGAAATTGTAAACATGTGGACATGGATTTTGAAAATTCTAGAGAGAATTTTAAAAGCTTCAAGAGAATTTCAACAATTTTGAGAGGGATTTGAAAAGTTTCAATGGGAATGGGAAGAATTGGGACAAAAATTGGAAAATTTTTAAGGGACTTTGAAAAAATTTCAACTGGAATTTTAGCAATTTTTTCATGTGAAATTGTAAACATGTGGCCATGGATTTTGAAAATTCTAGAGAGAATTTTAAAAGCTTCAACAGAATTTCAACAATTTTGAGAGGGATTTGAAAAGTTTCAATGGGAATGGGAAGAATTGGGACAAAAATTGGAAAATTTTTCAGGGACTTTGAAAAAATTTCAACTGGAATTTTAGCCATTTTTTGACGTGAAATTGTAAACATGTTGAAGTGGATTTTGAAAATTCTAGAGAGAATTTTAAAAGCTTCAAGAGAATTTCAACAATTTTGAGAGGGATTTGAAAAGTTTCAATGGGAATGGGAAGAATTGGGACAAAAATTGGAAAATTTTTAAGGGACTTTGAAAAAATTTCAACTGGAATTTTAGCCATTTTTTGACGTGAAATTGTAAACATGTGGACATGGATTTTGAAAATTCTAGAGAGAATTTTAAAAGCTTCAACAGAATTTCAACAATTTTGAGAGGGATTTGAAAAGTTTCAATGGGAATGGGAAGAATTGGGACAAAAATTGGAAAATTTTTCAGGGACTTTGAAAAAATTTCAACTGGAATTTTAGCCATTTTTTGACGTGAAATTGTAAACATGTGGCCATGGATTTTGAAAATTCTAGAGAGAATTTTAAAAGCTTCAACAGAATTTCAACAATTTTGAGAGGGATTTGAAAAGTTTCAATGGGAATGGGAAGAATTGGGACAAAAATTGGAAAATTTTTAAGGGACTTTGAAAAAATTTCAACTGGAATTTTAGCCATTTTTTGACGTGAAATTGTAAACATGTGGACATGGATTTTGAAAATTCTAGAGAGAATTTTAAAAGCTTCAACAGAATTTCAACAATTTTGAGAGGGATTTGAAAAGTTTCAATGGGAATGGGAAGAATTGGGACAAAAATTGGAAAATTTTGAAGGGACTTTGAAAAAATTGCAACTGGAATTTTAGCCATTTTTTGACATGAAATTGTAAACATGTGGACATGGATTTTGAAAATTCTAGAGAGAATTTTAAAAGCTTCAACAGAATTTCCACAATTTTGAGAGGGATTTGAAAAGTTTCAATGGGAAAGGGAAGAATTGGGACAAAAATTGGAAAATTTTTAAGGGACTTTGAAAAAATTTCAACTGGAATTTTAGCCATTTTTTGACGTGAAATTGTAAACATGTGGACATGGATTTTGAAAATTCTAGAGAGAATTTTAAAAGCTTCAAGAGAATTTCAACAATTTTGAGAGGGATTTGAAAAGTTTCAATGGGAATGGGAAGAATTGGGACAAAAATTGGAAAATTTTTCAGGGACTTTGAAAAAATTTCAACTGGAATTTTAGCCATTTTTTGACGTGAAATTGTAAACATGTTGAAGTGGATTTTGAAAATTCTAGAGAGAATTTTAAAAGCTTCAACAGAATTTCAACAATTTTGAGAGGGATTTGAAAAGTTTCAATGGGAATGGGAAGAATTGGGACAAAAATTGGAAAATTTTTAAGGGACTTTGAAAAAATTTCAACTGGAATTTTAGCCATTTTTTGACGTGAAATTGTAAACATGTTGAAGTGGATTTTGAAAATTCTAGAGAGAATTTTAAAAGCTTCAACAGAATTTCAACAATTTTGAGAGGGATTTGAAAAGTTTCAATGGGAATGGGAAGAATTGGGACAAAAATTGGAAAATTTTTCAGGGACTTTGAAAAAATTTCAACTGGAATTTTAGCCATTTTTTGACGTGAAATTGTAAACATGTGGACATGGATTTTGAAAATTCTAGAGAGAATTTTAAAAGCTTCAACAGAATTTCAACAATTTTGAGAGGGATTTGAAAAGTTTCAATGGGAATGGGAAGAATTGGGACAAAAATTGGAAAATTTTTAAGGGACTTTGAAAAAATTGCAACTGGAATTTTAGCCATTTTTTGACATGAAATTGTAAACATGTGGACATGGATTTTGAAAATTCTAGAGAGAATTTTAAAAGCTTCAACAGAATTTCCACAATTTTGAGAGGGATTTGAAAAGTTTCAATGGGAATGGGAAGAATTGGGACAAAAATTGGAAAATTTTTAAGGGACTTTGAAAAAATTTCAACTGGAATTTTAGCCATTTTTTGACGTGAAATTGTAAACATGTGGACATGGATTTTGAAAATTCTAGAGAGAATTTTAAAAGCTTCAACAGAATTTCAACAATTTTGAGAGGGATTTGAAAAGTTTCAATGGGAATGGGAAGAATTGGGACAAAAATTGGAAAATTTTTAAGGGACTTTGAAAAAATTTCAACTGGAATTTTAGCCATTTTTTGACGTGAACTTGTAAACATGTGGACATGGATTTTGAAAATTCTAGAGAGAATTTTAAAAGCTTCAACAGAATTTCCACAATTTTGAGAGGGATTTGAAAAGTTTCAATGGGAATGGGAAGAATTGGGGCAAAAATTGGAAAATTTTTCAGGGACTTTGAAAAAATTTCAACTGGAATTTTAGCCATTTTTTGACGTGAAATTGTAAACATGTGGACATGGATTTTGAAAATTCTAGAGAGAATTTTAAAAGCTTCAACAGAATTTCCACAATTTTGAGAGGGATTTGAAAAGTTTCAATGGGAATGGGAAGAATTGGGACAAAAATTGGAAAATTTTGAAGGGACTTTGAAAAAATTGCAACTGGAATTTTAGCCATTTTTTGACGTGAAATTGTAAACATGTGGACATGGATTTTGAAAATTCTAGAGAGAATTTTAAAAGCTTCAACAGAATTTCAACAATTTTGAGAGGGATTTGAAAAGTTTCAATGGGAATGGGAAGAATTGGGACAAAAATTGGAAAATTTTTCAGGGACTTTGAAAAAATTTCAACTGGAATTTTAGCAATTTATTGACGTGAAATTGTAAACATGTGGACATGGATTTTGAAAATTCTAGAGAGAATTTTAAAAGCTTCAAGAGAATTTCAACAATTTTGAGAGGGATTTGAAAAGTTTCAATGGGAATGGGAAGAATTGGGACAAAAATTGGAAAATTTTTAAGGGACTTTGAAAAAATTTCAACTGGAATTTTAGCCATTTTTTGACGTGAAATTGTAAACATGTGGACATGGATTTTGAAAATTCTAGAGAGAATTTTAAAAGCTTCAACAGAATTTCCACAATTTTGAGAGGGATTTGAAAAGTTTCAATGGGAATGGGAAGAATTGGGACAAAAATTGGAAAATTTTTCAGGGACTTTGAAAAAATTTCAACTGGAATTTTAGCCATTTTTTGACGTGAAATTGTAAACATGTGGCCATGGATTTTGAAAATTCTAGAGAGAATTTTAAAAGCTTCAACAGAATTTCAACAATTTTGAGAGGGATTTGAAAAGTTTCAATGGGAATGGGAAGAATTGGGACAAAAATTGGAAAATTTTTCAGGGACTTTGAAAAAATTTCAACTGGAATTTTAGCAATTTTTTGACGTGAAATTGTAAACATGTGGACATGGATTTTGAAAATGCTAGAGAGAATTTTAAAAGCTTCAACAGAATTTCAACAATTTTGAGAGGGATTTGAAAAGTTTCAATGGGAATGGGAAGAATTGGGATGAAAATTGGAAAATTTTTAAGGGACTTTGAAAAAATTTCAACTGGAATTTTAGCAATTTTTTCACGTGAAATTGTAAACATGTGGCCATGGATTTTGAAAATTCTAGAGAGAATTTTAAAAGCTTCAAGAGAATTTCAACAATTTTGAGAGGGATTTGAAAAGTTTCAATGGGAATGGGAAGAATTGGGACAAAAATTGGAAAATTTTTAAGGGACTTTGAAAAAATTTCAACTGGAATTTAGCAATTTTTTCATGTGAAATTGTAAACATGTGGCCATGGATTTTGAAAATTCTAGAGAGAATTTTAAAAGCTTCAACAGAATTTCAACAATTTTGAGAGGGATTTGAAAAGTTTCAATGGGAATGGGAAGAATTGGGACAAAAATTGGAAAATTTTTCAGGGACTTTGAAAAAATTTCAACTGGAATTTTAGCCATTTTTTGACGTGAAATTGTAAACATGTTGAAGTGGATTTTGAAAATTCTAGAGAGAATTTTAAAAGCTTCAACAGAATTTCAACAATTTTGAGAGGGATTTGAAAAGTTTCAATGGGAATGGGAAGAATTGGGACAAAAATTGGAAAATTTTTAAGGGACTTTGAAAAAATTTCAACTGGAATTTTAGCCATTTTTTGACGTGAAATTGTAAACATGTGGACATGGATTTTGAAAATTCTAGAGAGAATTTTAAAAGCTTCAACAGAATTTCAACAATTTTGAGAGGGATTTGAAAAGTTTCAATGGGAATGGGAAGAATTGGGACAAAAATTGGAAATTTTTCAGGGACTTTGAAAAAATTTCAACTGGAATTTTAGCCATTTTTTGACGTGAAATTGTAAACATGTGGCCATGGATTTTGAAAATTCTAGAGAGAATTTTAAAAGCTTCAACAGAATTTCAACAATTTTGAGAGGGATTTGAAAAGTTTCAATGGGAATGGGAAGAATTGGGACAAAAATTGGAAAATTTTTAAGGGACTTTGAAAAAATTTCAACTGGAATTTTAGCCATTTTTTGACGTGAAATTGTAAACATGTGGACATGGATTTTGAAAATTCTAGAGAGAATTTTAAAAGCTTCAACAGAATTTCAACAATTTTGAGAGGGATTTGAAAAGTTTCAATGGGAATGGGAAGAATTGGGACAAAAATTGGAAAATTTTTAAGGGACTTTGAAAAAATTGCAACTGGAATTTTAGCCATTTTTTGACATGAAATTGTAAACATGTGGACATGGATTTTGAAAATTCTAGAGAGAATTTTAAAAGCTTCAACAGAATTTCCACAATTTTGAGAGGGATTTGAAAAGTTTCAATGGGAATGGGAAGAATTGGGACAAAAATTGGAAAATTTTTAAGGGACTTTGAAAAAATTTCAACTGGAATTTTAGCCATTTTTTGACGTGAAATTGTAAACATGTGGACATGGATTTTGAAAATTCTAGAGAGAATTTTAAAAGCTTCAACAGAATTTCAACAATTTTGAGAGGGATTTGAAAAGTTTCAATGGGAATGGGAAGAATTGGGACAAAAATTGGAAAATTTTTAAGGGACTTTGAAAAAATTTCAACTGGAATTTTAGCCATTTTTTGACGTGAACTTGTAAACATGTGGACATGGATTTTGAAAATTCTAGAGAGAATTTTAAAAGCTTCAACAGAATTTCCACAATTTTGAGAGGGATTTGAAAAGTTTCAATGGGAATGGGAAGAATTGGGGCAAAAATTGGAAAATTTTTCAGGGACTTTGAAAAAATTTCAACTGGAATTTTAGCCATTTTTTGACGTGAAATTGTAAACATGTGGACATGGATTTTGAAAATTCTAGAGAGAATTTTAAAAGCTTCAAGAGAATTTCAACAATTTTGAGAGGGATTTGAAAAGTTTCAATGGGAATGGGAAGAATTGGGACAAAAATTGGAAAATTTTGAAGGGACTTTGAAAAAATTTCAACTGGAATTTTAGCCATTTTTTGACGTGAAATTGTAAACATGTGGACATGGATTTTGAAAATTCTAGAGAGAATTTTAAAAGCTTCAACAGAATTTCAACAATTTTGAGAGGGATTTGAAAAGTTTCAATGGGAATGGGAAGAATTGGGACAAAAATTGGAAAATTTTGAAGGGACTTTGAAAAAATTTCAACTGGAATTTTAGCCATTTTTTGACGTGAAATTGTAAACATGTGGACATGGATTTTGAAAATTCTAGAGAGAATTTTAAAAGCTTCAAGAGAATTTCAACAATTTTGAGAGGGATTTGAAAAGTTTCAATGGGAATGGGAAGAATTGGGACAAAAATTGGAAAATTTTTAAGGGACTTTGAAAAAATTTCAACTGGAATTTTAGCCATTTTTTGACGTGAAATTGTAAACATGTGGACATGGATTTTGAAAATTCTAGAGAGAATTTTAAAAGCTTCAACAGAATTTCAACAATTTTGAGAGGGATTTGAAAAGTTTCAATGGGAATGGGAAGAATTGGGACAAAAATTGGAAAATTTTTAAGGGACTTTGAAAAAATTTCAACTGGAATTTTAGCCATTTTTTGACGTGAAATTGTAAACATGTGGCCATGGATTTTGAAAATTCTAGAGAGAATTTTAAAAGCTTCAACAGAATTTCAACAATTTTGAGAGGGATTTGAAAAGTTTCAATGGGAATGGGAAGAATTGGGACAAAAATTGGAAAATTTTGAAGGGACTTTGAAAAAATTTCAACTGGAATTTTAGCCATTTTTTGACGTGAAATTGTAAACATGTGGCCATGGATTTTGAAAACTATAGAGAGAATTTTAAAAGCTTCAACAGAATTTCAACAATTTTGAGAGGGATTTGAAAAGTTTCAATGGGAATGGGAAGAATTGGGACAAAAATTGGAAAATTTTGAAGGGACTTTGAAAAAATTTCAACTGGAATTTTAGCCATTTTTTGACGTGAAATTGTAAACATGTGGCCATGGATTTTGAAAATTCTAGAGAGAATTTTAAAAGCTTCAACAGAATTTCAACAATTTTGAGAGGGATTTGAAAAGTTTCAATGGGAATGGGAAGAATTGGGACAAAAATTGGAAAATTTTTAAGGGACTTTGAAAAAATTTCAACTGGAATTTTAGCCATTTTTTGACGTGAAATTGTAAACATGTGGACATGGATTTTGAAAATTCTAGAGAGAATTTTACAAGCTTCAAGAGAATTTCAACAATTTTGAGAGGGATTTGAAAAGTTTCAATGGGAATGGGAAGAATTGGGACAAAAATTGGAAAATTTTAAGGGACTTTGAAAAAATTTCAACTGGAATTTTAGCCATTTTTTGACGTGAAATTGTAAACATGTGGACATGGATTTTGAAAATTCTAGAGAGAATTTTAAAAGCTTCAACAGAATTTCAACAATTTTGAGAGGGATTTGAAAAGTTTCAATGGGAATGGGAAGAATTGGGACAAAAATTGGAAAATTTTTCAGGGACTTTGAAAAAATGTCAACTGGAATTTTAGCCATTTTTTGACGTGAAATTGTAAACATGTGGCCATGGATTTTGAAAATTCTAGAGAGAATTTTAAAAGCTTCAACAGAATTTCAACAATTTTGAGAGGGATTTGAAAAGTTTCAATGGGAATGGGAAGAATTGGGACAAAAATTGGAAAATTTTGAAGGGACTTTGAAAAAATTTCAACTGGAATTTTAGCCATTTTTTGACGTGAAATTGTAAACATGTGGCCATGGATTTTGAAAACTATAGAGAGAATTTTAAAAGCTTCAACAGAATTTCAACAATTTTGAGAGGGATTTGACAAGTTTCAATGGGAATGGGAAGAATTGGAACAAAAATTGGAAAATTTTTAAGGGACTTTGAAAAAATTTCAACTGGAATTTTAGCCATTTTTTGACGTGAAATTGTAAACATGTGGCCATGGATTTTGAAAATTCTAGAGAGAATTTTAAAAGCTTCAACAGAATTTCAACAATTTTGAGAGGGATTTGAAAAGTTTCAATGGGAATGGGAAGAATTGGGACAAAAATTGGAAAATTTTTAAGGGACTTTGAAAAAATTTCAACTGGAATTTTAGCCATTTTTTGACGTGAAATTGTAAACATGTGGACATGGATTTTGAAAATTCTAGAGAGAATTTTACAAGCTTCAAGAGAATTTCAACAATTTTGAGAGGGATTTGAAAAGTTTCAATGGGAATGGGAAGAATTGGGACAAAAATTGGAAAATTTTTAAGGGACTTTGAAAAAATTTCAACTGGAATTTTAGCCATTTTTTGACGTGAAATTGTAAACATGTGGACATGGATTTTGAAAATTCTAGAGAGAATTTTAAAAGCTTCAACAGAATTTCAACAATTTTGAGAGGGATTTGAAAAGTTTCAATGGGAATGGGAAGAATTGGGACAAAAATTGGAAAATTTTTCAGGGACTTTGAAAAAATGTCAACTGGAATTTTAGCAATTTTGACGTGAAATTGTAAACATGTTGAAGTGGATTTTGAAAATTCTAGAGAGAATTTTAAAAGCTTCAACAGAATTTCAACAATTTTGAGAGGGATTTGAAAAGTTTCAATGGGAATGGGAAGAATTGGGACAAAAATTGGAAAATTTTGAAGGGACTTTGAAAAAATTTCAACTGGAATTTTAGCCATTTTTTGACGTGAAATTGTAAACATGAGGACATGGATTTTGAAAATTCTAGAGAGAATTTTAAAAGCTTCAACAGAATTTCAACAATTTTGAGAGGGATTTGAAAAGTTTCAATGGGAATGGGAAGAATTGGGACAAAAATTGGAAAATTTTGAAGGGACTTTGAAAAAATTTCAACTGGAATTTTTGCAATTTTGACGTGAAATTGTAAACATGAGGACATGGATTTTGAAAATTCTAGAGAGAATTTTAAAAGCTTCAACAGAATTTCAACAATTTTGAGAGGGATTTGAAAAGTTTCAATGGGAATGGGAAGAATTGGGACAAAAATTGGAAAATTTTTAAGGGACTTTGAAAAAATTTCAACTGGAATTTTAGCCATTTTTTGACGTGAAATTGTAAACATGTGGACATGGATTTTGAAAATTCTAGAGAGAATTTTAAAAGCTTCAACAGAATTTCAACAATTTTGAGAGGGATTTGAAAAGTTTCAATGGGAATGGGAAGAATTGGGACAAAAATTGGAAAATTTTTAAGGGACTTTGAAAAAATTTCAACTGGAATTTTAGCCATTTTTTGACGTGAAATTGTAAACATGTGGCCATGGATTTTGAAAATTCTAGAGAGAATTTTAAAAGCTTCAACAGAATTTCAACAATTTTGAGAGGGATTTGAAAAGTTTCAATGGGAATGGGAAGAATTGGGACAAAAATTGGAAAATTTTGAAGGGACTTTGAAAAAATTTCAACTGGAATTTTAGCCATTTTTTGACGTGAAATTGTAAACATGTGGCCATGGATTTTGAAAACTATAGAGAGAATTTTAAAAGCTTCAACAGAATTTCAACAATTTTGAGAGGGATTTGAAAAGTTTCAATGGGAATGGGAAGAATTGGGACAAAAATTGGAAAATTTTGAAGGGACTTTGAAAAAATTTCAACTGGAATTTTAGCCATTTTTTGACGTGAAATTGTAAACATGTGGCCATGGATTTTGAAAATTCTAGAGAGAATTTTAAAAGCTTCAACAGAATTTCAACAATTTTGAGAGGGATTTGAAAAGTTTCAATGGGAATGGGAAGAATTGGGACAAAAATTGGAAAATTTTTAAGGGACTTTGAAAAAATTTCAACTGGAATTTTAGCCATTTTTTGACGTGAAATTGTAAACATGTGGACATGGATTTTGAAAATTCTAGAGAGAATTTTACAAGCTTCAAGAGAATTTCAACAATTTTGAGAGGGATTTGAAAAGTTTCAATGGGAATGGGAAGAATTGGGACAAAAATTGGAAAATTTTTAAGGGACTTTGAAAAAATTTCAACTGGAATTTTAGCCATTTTTTGACGTGAAATTGTAAACATGTGGACATGGATTTTGAAAATTCTAGAGAGAATTTTAAAAGCTTCAACAGAATTTCAACAATTTTGAGAGGGATTTGAAAAGTTTCAATGGGAATGGGAAGAATTGGGACAAAAATTGGAAAATTTTTCAGGGACTTTGAAAAAATGTCAACTGGAATTTTAGCAATTTTGACGTGAAATTGTAAACATGTTGAAGTGGATTTTGAAAATTCTAGAGAGAATTTTAAAAGCTTCAACAGAATTTCAACAATTTTGAGAGGGATTTGAAAAGTTTCAATGGGAATGGGAAGAATTGGGACAAAAATTGGAAAATTTTGAAGGGACTTTGAAAAAATTTCAACTGGAATTTTAGCCATTTTTTGACGTGAAATTGTAAACATGAGGACATGGATTTTGAAAATTCTAGAGAGAATTTTAAAAGCTTCAACAGAATTTCAACAATTTTGAGAGGGATTTGAAAAGTTTCAATGGGAATGGGAAGAATTGGGACAAAAATTGGAAAATTTTGAAGGGACTTTGAAAAAATTTCAACTGGAATTTTTGCAATTTTGACGTGAAATTGTAAACATGAGGACATGGATTTTGAAAATTCTAGAGAGAATTTTAAAAGCTTCAACAGAATTTCAACATTTTTGAGAGGGATTTGAAAAGTTTCAATGGGAATGGGAAGAATTGGGACAAAAATTGGAAAATTTTTCAGGGACTTTGAAAAAATTTCAACTGGAATTTTAGCCATTTTTTGACGTGAAATTGTAAACATGTGGACATGGATTTTGAAAATTCTAGAGAGAATTTTAAAAGCTTCAAGAGAATTTCAACAATTTTGAGAGGGGTTTGAAAAGTTTCCATGGGAATGGGAAGAATTGGGACAAAAATGGTAAAATTTTTCAGGGACTTTGAAAAAATTTCAACTGGAATTTTAGCCATTTTTTGACGTGAAATTGTAAACATGTGGCCATGGATTTTGAAAACTATAGAGAGAATTTTAAAAGCTTCAACAGAATTTCAACAATTTTGAGAGGGATTTGAAAAGTTTCAATGGGAATGGGAAGAATTGGGACAAAAATTGGAAAATTTTTAAGGGACTTTGAAAAAATTTCAACTGGAATTTTAGCCATTTTTTGACGTGAAATTGTAAACATGTGGACATGGATTTTGAAAATTCTAGAGAGAATTTTAAAAGCTTCAAGAGAATTTCAACAATTTTGAGAGGGATTTGAAAAGTTTCCATGGGAATGGGAAGAATTGGGACAAAAATTGGAAAATTTTTAAGGGACTTTGAAAAAATATCAACTGGAATTTTAGCAATTTTGACGTGAAATTGTAAACATGTTGAAGTGGATTTTGAAAATTCTAGAGAGAATTTTAAAAGCTTCAACAGAATTTCAACAGTTTTGAGAGGGATTTGAAAAGTTTCAATGGGAATGGGAAGAATTGGGACAAAAATTGGAAAATTTTTCAGGGACTTTGAAAAAATTTCAACTGGAATTTTAGCCATTTTTTGACGTGAAATTGTAAACATGTGGACATGGATTTTGAAAATTCTAGAGAGAATTTTAAAAGCTTCAACAGAATTTCAACAATTTTGAGAGGGATTTGAAAAGTTTCCATGGGAATGGGAAGAATTGGGACAAAAATTGGAAAATTTTTCAGGGACTGAAAAAATTTCAACTGGAATTTTAGCCATTTTTTGACGTGAAATTGTGAACATGTGGACATGGATTTTGAAAATTCTAGAGAGAATTTTAAAAGCTTCAAGAGAATTTCAACAATTTTGAGAGGGATTTGAAAAGTTTCAATGGGAATGGGAAGAATTGGGACAAAAATTGGAAAATTTTGAAGGGACTTTGAAAAAATGTCAACTGGAATTTTAGCCATTTTTTGACGTGAAATTGTGAACATGTGGACATGGATTTTGAAAATTCTAGAGAGAATTTTAAAAGCTTCAACAGAATTTCAACAATTTTGAGAGGGATTTGAAAAGTTTCAATGGGAATGGGAAGAATTGGGACAAAAATTGGAAAATTTTTAAGGGACTTTGAAAAAATGTCAACTGGAATTTTAGCAATTTTGACGTGAAATTGTAAACATGTTGAAGTGGATTTTGAAAATTCTAGAGAGAATTTTAAAAGCTTCAACAGAATTTCAACAATTTTGAGAGGGATTTGAAAAGTTTCAATGGGAATGGGAAGAATTGGGACAAAAATTGGAAAATTTTGAAGGGACTTTGAAAAAATTGCAACTGGAATTTTAGCCATTTTTTGACGTGAAATTGTAAACATGTTGAAGTGGATTTTGAAAATTCTAGAGAGAATTTTAAAAGATTCAACAGAATTTCAACAATTTTGAGAGGGATTTGAAAAGTTTCAATGGGAATGGGAAGAATTGGGACAAAAATTGGAAAATTTTGAAGGGACTTTGAAAAAATTGCAACTGGAATTTTAGCCATTTTTTGACGTGAACTTGTGAAACATGTGGCCATGGATTTTGAAAATTCTAGAGAGAATTTTAAAAGCTTCAACAGAATTTCAACAATTTTGAGAGGGATTTGAAAAGTTTCAATGGGAATGGGAAGAATTGGGACAAAAATTGGAAAATTTTTAAGGGACTTTGAAAAAATTTCAACTGGAATTTTAGCCATTTTTTGACGTGAAATTGTAAACATGTGGACATGGATTTTGAAAATTCTAGAGAGAATTTTAAAAGCTTCAACAGAATTTCAACAATTTTGAGAGGGATTTGAAAAGTTTCAATGGGAATGGGAAGAATTGGGACAAAAATTGGAAAATTTTGAAGGGACTTTGAAAAAATTTCAACTGGAATTTTAGCCATTTTTTGACGTGAAATTGTAAACATGTGGACATGGATTTTGAAAATTCTAGAGAGAATTTTAAAAGCTTCAAGGTAATTTCAACAATTTTGAGAGGGATTTGAAAAGTTTCCATGGGAATGGGAAGAATTGGGACAAAAATTGGAAAATTTTGAAGGGACTTTGAAAAAATTTCAACTGGAATTTTAGCCATTTTTTGACGTGAAATTGTGAACATGTGGACATGGATTTTGAAAATTCTAGAGAGAATTTTAAAAGCTTCAAGAGAATTTCAACAATTTTGAGAGGGATTTGAAAAGTTTCAATGGGAATGGGAAGAATTGGGACAAAAATTGGAAAATTTTTAAGGGACTTTGAAAAAATGTCAACTGGAATTTTAGCCATTTTTTGACGTGAAATTGTGAACATGTGGACATGGATTTTGAAAATTCTAGAGAGAATTTTAAAAGCTTCAACAGAATTTCAACAATTTTGAGAGGGATTTGAAAAGTTTCAATGGGAATGGGAAGAATTGGGACAAAAATTGGAAAATTTTTAAGGGACTTTGAAAAAATGTCAACTGGAATTTTAGCAATTTTGACGTGAAATTGTAAACATGTTGAAGTGGATTTTGAAAATTCTAGAGAGAATTTTAAAAGCTTCAACAGAATTTCAACAATTTTGAGAGGGATTTTAAAAGTTTCAATGGGAATGGGAAGAATTGGGACAAAAATTGGAAAATTTTTCAGGGACTTTGAAAAAATTTCAACTGGAATTTTAGCAATTTTTTGACGTGAAATTGTAAACATGTGGACATGGATTTTGAAAATTCTAGAGAGAATTTTAATAGCTTCAACAGAATTTCAACAATTTTGAGAGGGATTTGAAAAGTTTCCATGGGAATGGGAAGAATTGGGACAAAAATTGGAAAATTTTTCAGGGACTTTGAAAAAATTTCAACTGGAATTTTAGCCATTTTTTGACGTGAAATTGTGAACATGTGGACATGGATTTTGAAAATTCTAGAGAGAATTTTAAAAGCTTCAACAGAATTTCAACAATTTTGAGAGGGATTTGAAAAGTTTCAATGGGAATGGGAAGAATTGGGACAAAAATTGGAAAATTTTTCAGGGACTTTGAAAAAATTTCAACTGGAATTTTAGTAATTTTGACGTGAAATTGTAAACATGTTGAAGTGGATTTTGAAAATTCTAGAGAGAATTTTAAAAGATTCAACAGAATTTCAACAATTTTGAGAGGGATTTGAAAAGTTTCAATGGGAATGGGAAGAATTGGGACAAAAATTGGAAAATTTTTAAGGGACTTTGAAAAAATTGCAACTGGAATTTTAGCCATTTTTTGACGTGAACTTGTAAACATGTGGCCATGGATTTTGAAAATTCTAGAGAGAATTTTAAAAGCTTCAACAGAATTTCAACAATTTTGAGAGGGATTTGAAAAGTTTCAATGGGAATGGGAAGAATTGGGACAAAAATTGGAAAATTTTGAAGGGACTTTGAAAAAATGTCAACTGGAATTTTAGTAATTTTGACGTGAAATTGTAAACATGTTGAAGTGGATTTTGAAAATTCTAGAGAGAATTTTAAAAGATTCAACAGAATTTCAACAATTTTGAGAGGGATTTGAAAAGTTTCAATGGGAATGGGAAGAATTGGGACAAAAATTGGAAAATTTTGAAGGGACTTTGAAAAAATTGCAACTGGAATTTTAGCCATTTTTTGACGTGAACTTGTGAAACATGTGGCCATGGATTTTGAAAATTCTAGAGAGAATTTTAAAAGCTTCAACAGAATTTCAACAATTTTGAGAGGGATTTGAAAAGTTTCAATGGGAATGGGAAGAATTGGGACAAAAATTGGAAAATTTTTAAGGGACTTTGAAAAAATTTCAACTGGAATTTTAGCCATTTTTTGACGTGAAATTGTAAACATGTGGACATGGATTTTGAAAATTCTAGAGAGAATTTTAAAAGCTTCAACAGAATTTCAACAATTTTGAGAGGGATTTGAAAAGTTTCAATGGGAATGGGAAGAATTGGGACAAAAATTGGAAAATTTTGAAGGGACTTTGAAAAAATTTCAACTGGAATTTTAGCCATTTTTTGACGTGAAATTGTAAACATGTGGACATGGATTTTGAAAATTCTAGAGAGAATTTTAAAAGCTTCAAGGTAATTTCAACAATTTTGAGAGGGATTTGAAAAGTTTCCATGGGAATGGGAAGAATTGGGACAAAAATTGGAAAATTTTGAAGGGACTTTGAAAAAATTTCAACTGGAATTTTAGCCATTTTTTGACGTGAAATTGTGAACATGTGGACATGGATTTTGAAAATTCTAGAGAGAATTTTAAAAGCTTCAAGAGAATTTCAACAATTTTGAGAGGGATTTGAAAAGTTTCAATGGGAATGGGAAGAATTGGGACAAAAATTGGAAAATTTTTAAGGGACTTTGAAAAAATGTCAACTGGAATTTTAGCCATTTTTTGACGTGAAATTGTGAACATGTGGACATGGATTTTGAAAATTCTAGAGAGAATTTTAAAAGCTTCAACAGAATTTCAACAATTTTGAGAGGGATTTGAAAAGTTTCAATGGGAATGGGAAGAATTGGGACAAAAATTGGAAAATTTTTAAGGGACTTTGAAAAAATGTCAACTGGAATTTTAGCAATTTTGACGTGAAATTGTAAACATGTTGAAGTGGATTTTGAAAATTCTAGAGAGAATTTTAAAAGCTTCAACAGAATTTCAACAATTTTGAGAGGGATTTGAAAAGTTTCAATGGGAATGGGAAGAATTGGGACAAAAATTGGAAAATTTTTCAGGGACTTTGAAAAAATTTCAACTGGAATTTTAGCAATTTTTTGACGTGAAATTGTAAACATGTGGACATGGATTTTGAAAATTCTAGAGAGAATTTTAATAGCTTCAACAGAATTTCAACAATTTTGAGAGGGATTTGAAAAGTTTCCATGGGAATGGGAAGAATTGGGACAAAAATTGGAAAATTTTTCAGGGACTTTGAAAAAATTTCAACTGGAATTTTAGCCATTTTTTGACGTGAAATTGTGAACATGTGGACATGGATTTTGAAAATTCTAGAGAGAATTTTAAAAGCTTCAACAGAATTTCAACAATTTTGAGAGGGATTTGAAAAGTTTCAATGGGAATGGGAAGAATTGGGACAAAAATTGGAAAATTTTTCAGGGACTTTGAAAAAATTTCAACTGGAATTTTAGTAATTTTGACGTGAAATTGTAAACATGTTGAAGTGGATTTTGAAAATTCTAGAGAGAATTTTAAAAGATTCAACAGAATTTCAACAATTTTGAGAGGGATTTGAAAAGTTTCAATGGGAATGGGAAGAATTGGGACAAAAATTGGAAAATTTTTAAGGGACTTTGAAAAAATTGCAACTGGAATTTTAGCCATTTTTTGACGTGAACTTGTAAACATGTGGCCATGGATTTTGAAAATTCTAGAGAGAATTTTAAAAGCTTCAACAGAATTTCAACAATTTTGAGAGGGATTTGAAAAGTTTCAATGGGAATGGGAAGAATTGGGACAAAAATTGGAAAATTTTTAAGGGACTTTGAAAAAATTTCAACTGGAATTTTAGCCATTTTTTGACGTGAAATTGTAAACATGTGGACATGGATTTTGAAAATTCTAGAGAGAATTTTAAAAGCTTCAACAGAATTTCAACAATTTTGAGAGGGATTTGAAAAGTTTCAATGGGAATGGGAAGAATTGGGACAAAAATTGGAAAATTTTTAAGGGACTTTGAAAAAATTTCAACTGGAATTTTAGCAATTTTTTGACGTGAAATTGTAAACATGTGGACATGGATTTTGAACATTCTAGAGAGAATTTTAAAAGCTTCAAGAGAATTTCAACAATTTTGAGAGGGATTTGAAAAGTTTCCATGGGAATGGGAAGAATTGGGACAAAAATTGGAAAATTTTGAAGGGACTTTGAAAAAATTTCAACTGGAATTTTAGCCATTTTTTGACGTGAAATTGTGAACATGTGGACATGGATTTTGAAAATTCTAGAGAGAATTTTAAAAGCTTCAAGAGAATTTCAACAATTTTGAGAGGGATTTGAAAAGTTTCAATGGGAATGGGAAGAATTGGGACAAAAATTGGAAAATTTTGAAGGGACTTTGAAAAAATTTCAACTGGAATTCTAGCCATTTTTTCACGTGAAATTGTAAACATGTGGACGTGGATTTTGAAAATTCTAGAGAGAATTTTAAAAGCTTCAACAGAATTTCAACAATTTTGAGAGGGATTTGAAAAGTTTCAATGGGAATGGGAAGAATTGGGACAAAAATTGGAAAATTTTGAAGGGACTTTGAAAAAATTGCAACTTGAATTTTAGTTATTTTTTGACGTGAAATTGTAAACATGTGGACATGGATTTTGAAAATTCTAGAGAGAATTTTAAAAGCTTCAACAGAATTTCAACAATTTTGAGAGGGATTTGAAAAGTTTCCATGGGAATGGGAAGAATTGGGACAAAAATTGGAAAATTTTGAAGGGACTTTGAAAAAATTTCAACTGGAATTTTAGCAATTTTTTGACGTGAAATTGTAAACATGTGGACATGGATTTTGAAAATGCTAGAGAGAATTTTAAAAGCTTCAACAGAATTTCAACAGTTTTGAGAGGGATTTGAAAAGTTTCAATGTGAATGGGAAGAATTGGGACGAAAATTGGAAAATTTTTAAGGGACTTTGAAAAAATTTCAACTGGAATTTTAGCCATTTTTTGACGTGAAATTGTAAACATGTGGCCATGGATTTTGAAAATTCTAGAGAGAATTTTAAAAGCTTCAACAGAATTTCAACAATTTTGAGAGGGATTTGAAAAGTTTCCATGGGAATGGGAAGAATTGGGACAAAAATTGGAAAATTTTGAAGGGACTTTGAAAAAATTGCAACTGGAATTTTAGCCATTTTTTGACGTGAAATTGTAAACATGTGGCCATGGATTTTGAAAATTCTAGAGAGAATTTTAAAAGCTTCAAGAGAATTTCAACAATTTTGAGAGGGATTTGAAAAGTTTCAATGGGAATGGGAAGAATTGGGACAAAAATTGGAAAATTTTTCAGGGACTTTGAAAAAATTTCAACTGGAATTTTAGCCATTTTTTGACGTGAAATTGTAAACATGTGGCCATGGATTTTGAAAATTCTAGAGAGAATTTTAAAAGCTTCAAGAGAATTTCAACAATTTTGAGAGGGATTTGAAAAGTTTCAATGGGAATGGGAAGAATTGGGACAAAAATTGGAAAATTTTTAAGGGACTTTGAAAAAATTGCAACTTGAATTTTAGTTATTTTTTGACGTGAAATTGTAAACATGTGGACATGGATTTTGAAAATTCTAGAGAGAATTTTAAAAGCTTCAAGAGAATTTCAACAATTTTGAGAGGGATTTGAAAAGTTTCAATGGGAATGGGAAGAATTGGGACAAAAATTGGAAAATTTTGAAGGGACTTTGAAAAAATTTCAACTGGAATTTTAGCCATTTTTTGACGTGAAATTGTAAACATGTGGACATGGATTTTGAAAATGCTAGAGAGAATTTTAAAAGCTTCAACAGAATTTCAACAGTTTTGAGAGGGATTTGAAAAGTTTCCATGGGAATGGGAAGAATTGGGACAAAAATTGGAAAATTTTGAAGGGACTTTGAAAAAATTTCAACTGGAATTTTAGCCATTTTTTGACGTGAAATTGTAAACATGTTGAAGTGGATTTTGAAAATTCTAGAGAGAATTTTAAAAGCTTCAAGAGAATTTCCACAATTTTGAGAGGGATTTGAAAAGTTTCAATGGGAATGGGAAGAATTGGGACAAAAATTGGAAAATTTTGAAGGGACTTTGAAAAAATTGCAACTTGAATTTTAGTTATTTTTTGACGTGAAATTGTAAACATGTGGACATGGATTTTGAAAATTCTAGAGAGAATTTTAAAAGCTTCAAGAGAATTTCAACAATTTTGAGAGGGATTTGAAAAGTTTCAATGGGAATGGGAAGAATTGGGACAAAAATTGGAAAATTTTTAAGGGACTTTGAAAAAATTTCAACTGGAATTTTAGCCATTTTTTGACGTGAAATTGTAAACATGTGGACATGGATTTTGAAAATGCTAGAGAGAATTTTAAAAGCTTCAACAGAATTTCAACAGTTTTGAGAGGGATTTGAAAAGTTTCAATGGGAATGGGAAGAATTGGGATGAAAATTGGAAAATTTTTAAGGGACTTTGAAAAAATTTCAACTGGAATTTTAGCCATTTTTTGACGTGAACTTGTAAACATGTGGACATGGATTTTGAAAATTCTAGAGAGAATTTTAAAAGCTTCAACAGAATTTCAACAATTTTGAGAGGGATTTGAAAAGTTTCAATGGGAATGGGAAGAATTGGGACAAAAATTGGAAAATTTTGAAGGGACTTTGAAAAAATTTCAACTGGAATTTTAGCCATTTTTTGACGTGAAATTGTAAACATGTGGACATGGATTTTGAAAATTCTAGAGAGAATTTTAAAAGCTTCAACAGAATTTCAACAATTTTGAGAGGGATTTGAAAAGTTTCAATGGGAATGGGAAGAATTGGGACAAAAATTGGAAAATTTTTCAGGGACTTTGAAAAAATTTCAACTGGAATTTTAGCCATTTTTTGACGTGAAATTGTAAACATGTTGAAGTGGATTTTGAAAATTCTAGAGAGAATTTTAAAAGCTTCAAGAGAATTTCAACAATTTTGAGAGGGATTTGAAAAGTTTCAATGGGAATGGGAAGAATTGGGACAAAAATTGGAAAATTTTTCAGGGACTTTGAAAAAATTGCAACTGGAATTTTAGCAATTTTTTGACGTGAAATTGTAAACATGTTGAAGTGGATTTTGAAAATTCTAGAGAGAATTTTAAAAGCTTCAACAGAATTTCAACAGTTTTGAGAGGGATTTTAAAAGTTTCAATGGGAACGGGAAGAATTGGGACAAAAATTGGAAAATTTTGAAGGGACTTTGAAAAAATTTCAACTGGAATTTTAGCCATTTTTTGACGTGAAATTGTGAACATGTGGACATGGATTTTGAAAATTCTAGAGAGAATTTTAAAAGCTTCAAGAGAATTTCAACAATTTTGAGAGGGATTTGAAAAGTTTCAATGGGAATGGGAAGAATTGGGACAAAAATTGGAAAATTTTTAAGGGACTTTGAAAAAATGTCAACTGGAATTTTAGCCATTTTTTGACGTGAAATTGTGAACATGTGGACATGGATTTTGAAAATTCTAGAGAGAATTTTAAAAGCTTCAACAGAATTTCAACAATTTTGAGAGGGATTTGAAAAGTTTCAATGGGAATGGGAAGAATTGGGACAAAAATTGGAAAATTTTTCAGGGACTTTGAAAAAATGTCAACTGGAATTTTAGCAATTTTTTGACGTGAAATTGTAAACATGTTGAAGTGGATTTTGAAAATTCTAGAGAGAATTTTAAAAGCTTCAACAGAATTTCAACAATTTTGAGAGGGATTTGAAAAGTTTCAATGGGAATGGGAAGAATTGGGACAAAAATTGGAAAATTTTTCAGGGACTTTGAAAAAATTTCAACTGGAATTTTAGCAATTTTTTGACGTGAAATTGTAAACATGTGGACATGGATTTTGAAAATTCTAGAGAGAATTTTAATAGCTTCAACAGAATTTCAACAATTTTGAGAGGGATTTGAAAAGTTTCCATGGGAATGGGAAGAATTGGGACAAAAATTGGAAAATTTTTCAGGGACTTTGAAAAAACTTCAACTGGAATTTTAGCCATTTTTTGACGTGAAATTGTGAACATGTGGACATGGATTTTGAAAATTCTAGAGAGAATTTTAAAAGCTTCAACAGAATTTCAACAATTTTGAGAGGGATTTGAAAAGTTTCAATGGGAATGGGAAGAATTGGGACAAAAATTGGAAAATTTTTCAGGGACTTTGAAAAAATTTCAACTGGAATTTTAGTAATTTTGACGTGAAATTGTAAACATGTTGAAGTGGATTTTGAAAATTCTAGAGAGAATTTTAAAAGCTTCAACAGAATTTCAACAATTTTGAGAGGGATTTGAAAAGTTTCAATGGGAATGGGAAGAATTGGGACAAAAATTGGAAAATTTTTAAGGGACTTTGAAAAAATTGCAACTGGAATTTTAGCCATTTTTTGACGTGAACTTGTAAACATGTGGCCATGGATTTTGAAAATTCTAGAGAGAATTTTAAAAGCTTCAACAGAATTTCAACAATTTTGAGAGGGATTTGAAAAGTTTCAATGGGAATGGGAAGAATTGGGACAAAAATTGGAAAATTTTTAAGGGACTTTGAAAAAATTTCAACTGGAATTTTAGCCATTTTTTGACGTGAACTTGTAAACATGTGGACATGGATTTTGAAAATTCTAGAGAGAATTTTAAAAGCTTCAAGAGAATTTCAACAATTTTGAGAGGGATTTGAAAAGTTTCAATGGGAATGGGAAGAATTGGGACAAAAATTGGAAAATTTTTAAGGGACTTTGAAAAAATTTCAACTGGAATTTTAGCAATTTTTTGACGTGAAATTGTAAACATGTGGACATGGATTTTGAAAATTCTAGAGAGAATTTTAAAAGCTTCAACAGAATTTCAACAATTTTGAGAGGGATTTGAAAAGTTTCCATGGGAATGGGAAGAATTGGGACAAAAATTGGAAAATTTTGAAGGGACTTTGAAAAAATTTCAACTGGAATTTTAGCCATTTTTTGACGTGAAATTGTGAACATGTGGACATGGATTTTGAAAATTCTAGAGAGAATTTTAAAAGCTTCAAGAGAATTTCAACAATTTTGAGAGGGATTTGAAAAGTTTCAATGGGAATGGGAAGAATTGGGACAAAAATTGGAAAATTTTGAAGGGACTTTGAAAAAATTTCAACTGGAATTCTAGCCATTTTTTCACGTGAAATTGTAAACATGTGGACGTGGATTTTGAAAATTCTAGAGAGAATTTTAAAAGCTTCAACAGAATTTCAACAATTTTGAGAGGGATTTGAAAAGTTTCAATGGGAATGGGAAGAATTGGGACAAAAATTGGAAAATTTTGAAGGGACTTTGAAAAAATTGCAACTTGAATTTTAGTTATTTTTTGACGTGAAATTGTAAACATGTGGACATGGATTTTGAAAATTCTAGAGAGAATTTTAAAAGCTTCAACAGAATTTCAACAATTTTGAGAGGGATTTGAAAAGTTTCAATGGGAATGGGAAGAATTGGGACAAAAATTGGAAAATTTTGAAGGGACTTTGAAAAAATTTCAACTGGAATTTTAGCAATTTTTTGACGTGAAATTGTAAACATGTGGACATGGATTTTGAAAATGCTAGAGAGAATTTTAAAAGCTTCAACAGAATTTCAACAGTTTTGAGAGGGATTTGAAAAGTTTCAATGTGAATGGGAAGAATTGGGACGAAAATTGGAAAATTTTTAAGGGACTTTGAAAAAATTTCAACTGGAATTTTAGCCATTTTTTGACGTGAAATTGTAAACATGTGGCCATGGATTTTGAAAATTCTAGAGAGAATTTTAAAAGCTTCAACAGAATTTCAACAATTTTGAGAGGGATTTGAAAAGTTTCAATGGGAATGGGAAGAATTGGGACAAAAATTGGAAAATTTTTCAGGGACTTTGAAAAAATTTCAACTGGAATTTTAGCCATTTTTTGACGTGAAATTGTAAACATGTGGCCATGGATTTTGAAAATTCTAGAGAGAATTTTAAAAGCTTCAAGAGAATTTCAACAATTTTGAGAGGGATTTGAAAAGTTTCAATGGGAATGGGAAGAATTGGGACAAAAATTGGAAAATTTTTAAGGGACTTTGAAAAAATTGCAACTTGAATTTTAGTTATTTTTTGACGTGAAATTGTAAACATGTGGACATGGATTTTGAAAATTCTAGAGAGAATTTTAAAAGCTTCAAGAGAATTTCAACAATTTTGAGAGGGATTTGAAAAGTTTCAATGGGAATGGGAAGAATTGGGACAAAAATTGGAAAATTTTGAAGGGACTTTGAAAAAATTTCAACTGGAATTTTAGCCATTTTTTGACGTGAAATTGTAAACATGTGGACATGGATTTTGAAAATGCTAGAGAGAATTTTAAAAGCTTCAACAGAATTTCAACAGTTTTGAGAGGGATTTGAAAAGTTTCAATGGGAATGGGAAGAATTGGGATGAAAATTGGAAAATTTTTAAGGGACTTTGAAAAAATTTCAACTGGAATTTTAGCCATTTTTTGACGTGAAATTGTAAACATGTGGCCATGGATTTTGAAAATTCTAGAGAGAATTTTAAAAGCTTCAACAGAATTTCAACAATTTTGAGAGGGATTTGAAAAGTTTCCATGGGAATGGGAAGAATTGGGACAAAAATTGGAAAATTTTGAAGGGACTTTGAAAAAATTTCAACTGGAATTTTAGCCATTTTTTGACGTGAAATTGTAAACATGTTGAAGTGGATTTTGAAAATTCTAGAGAGAATTTTAAAAGCTTCAAGAGAATTTCCACAATTTTGAGAGGGATTTGAAAAGTTTCAATGGGAATGGGAAGAATTGGGACAAAAATTGGAAAATTTTGAAGGGACTTTGAAAAAATTGCAACTTGAATTTTAGTTATTTTTTGACGTGAAATTGTAAACATGTGGACATGGATTTTGAAAATTCTAGAGAGAATTTTAAAAGCTTCAAGAGAATTTCAACAATTTTGAGAGGGATTTGAAAAGTTTCAATGGGAATGGGAAGAATTGGGACAAAAATTGGAAAATTTTTAAGGGACTTTGAAAAAATTTCAACTGGAATTTTAGCCATTTTTTGACGTGAAATTGTAAACATGTGGACATGGATTTTGAAAATGCTAGAGAGAATTTTAAAAGCTTCAACAGAATTTCAACAGTTTTGAGAGGGATTTGAAAAGTTTCAATGGGAATGGGAAGAATTGGGATGAAAATTGGAAAATTTTTAAGGGACTTTGAAAAAATTTCAACTGGAATTTTAGCCATTTTTTGACGTGAACTTGTAAACATGTGGACATGGATTTTGAAAATTCTAGAGAGAATTTTAAAAGCTTCAACAGAATTTCAACAATTTTGAGAGGGATTTGAAAAGTTTCAATGGGAATGGGAAGAATTGGGACAAAAATTGGAAAATTTTGAAGGGACTTTGAAAAAATTTCAACTGGAATTTTAGCCATTTTTTGACGTGAAATTGTAAACATGTGGACATGGATTTTGAAAATTCTAGAGAGAATTTTAAAAGCTTCAACAGAATTTCAACAATTTTGAGAGGGATTTGAAAAGTTTCAATGGGAATGGGAAGAATTGGGACAAAAATTGGAAAATTTTTCAGGGACTTTGAAAAAATTTCAACTGGAATTTTAGCCATTTTTTGACGTGAAATTGTAAACATGTTGAAGTGGATTTTGAAAATTCTAGAGAGAATTTTAAAAGCTTCAAGAGAATTTCAACAATTTTGAGAGGGATTTGAAAAGTTTCAATGGGAATGGGAAGAATTGGGACAAAAATTGGAAAATTTTTCAGGGACTTTGAAAAAATTGCAACTGGAATTTTAGCCATTTTTTGACGTGAAATTGTAAACATGTGGACATGGATTTTGAAAATTCTAGAGAGAATTTTAAAAGCTTCAACAGAATTTCAACAGTTTTGAGAGGGATTTTAAAAGTTTCAATGGGAACGGGAAGAATTGGGACAAAAATTGGAAAATTTTGAAGGGACTTTGAAAAAATTTCAACTGGAATTTTAGCCATTTTTTCACGTGAAATTGTAAACATGTGGCCATGGATTTTGAAAATTCTAGAGAGAATTTTAAAAGCTTCAACAGAATTTCAACAATTTTGAGAGGGATTTGAAAAGTTTCAATGGGAATGGGAAGAATTGGGACAAAAATTGGAAAATTTTTCAGGGACTTTGAAAAAATTGCAACTGGAATTTTAGCCATTTTTTGACGTGAAATTGTAAACATGTGGCCATGGATTTTGAAAATTCTAGAGAGAATTTTAAAAGCTTCAAGAGAATTTCAACAATTTTGAGAGGGATTTGAAAAGTTTCAATGGGAATGGGAAGAATTGGGACAAAAATTGGAAAATTTTGAAGGGACTTTGAAAAAATTTCAACTGGAATTTTAGCCATTTTTTGACGTGAAATTGTAAACATGTGGCCATGGATTTTGAAAATTCTAGAGAGAATTTTAAAAGCTTCAAGAGAATTTCAACAATTTTGAGAGGGATTTGAAAAGTTTCAATGGGAATGGGAAGAATTGGGACAAAAATTGGAAAATTTTTCAGGACTTTGAAAAAATTTCAACTGGAATTTTAGCCATTTTTTGACGTGAAATTGTAAACATGTGGCCATGGATTTTGAAAATTCTAGAGAGAATTTTAAAAGCTTCAAGAGAATTTCAACAATTTTGAGAGGGATTTGAAAAGTTTCAATGGGAATGGGAAGAATTGGGACAAAAATTGGAAAATTTTTAAGGGACTTTGAAAAAATTTCAACTGGAATTTTAGCCATTTTTTGACGTGAAATTGTAAACATGTTGAAGTGGATTTTGAAAATTCTAGAGAGAATTTTAAAAGCTTCAAGAGAATTTCAACAATTTTGAGAGGGATTTGAAAAGTTTCAATGGGAATGGGAAGAATTGGGACAAAAATTGGAAAATTTTTAAGGGACTTTGAAAAAATTGCAACTGGAATTTTAGCAATTTTTTGACGTGAAATTGTAAACATGTTGAAGTGGATTTTGAAAATTCTAGAGAGAATTTTAAAAGCTTCAACAGAATTTCAACAGTTTTGAGAGGGATTTGAAAAGTTTCAATGGGAATGGGAAGAAATTGGGACAAAAATTGGAAAATTTTGAAGGGACTTTGAAAAAATTTCAACTGGAATTTTTAGCCATTTTTTCACGTGAAATTGTAAACATGTGGACGTGGATTTTGAAAATTCTAGAGAGAATTTTAAAAGCTTCAACAGAATTTCAACAATTTTGAGAGGGATTTGAAAAGTTTCAATGGGAATGGGAAGAATTGGGACAAAAATTGGAAAATTTTTCAGGGACTTTGAAAAAATTGCAACTGGAATTTTAGCCATTTTTTGACGTGAAATTGTAAACATGTTGAAGTGGATTTTGAAAATTCTAGAGAGAATTTTAAAAGCTTCAAGAGAATTTCAACAATTTTGAGAGGGATTTGAAAAGTTTCAATGGGAATGGGAAGAATGGGACAAAAATTGGAAAATTTTGAAGGGACTTTGAAAAAATTTCAACTGGAATTTTAGCCATTTTTTGACGTGAAATTGTAAACATGTGGCCATGGATTTTGAAAATTCTAGAGAGAATTTTAAAAGCTTCAAGAGAATTTCAACAATTTTGAGAGGGATTTGAAAAGTTTCAATGGGAATGGGAAGAATTGGGACAAAAATTGGAAATTTTTCAGGGACTTTGAAAAAATTTCAACTGGAATTTTAGCCATTTTTTGACGTGAAATTGTAAACATGTGGCCATGGATTTTGAAAATTCTAGAGAGAATTTTAAAAGCTTCAAGAGAATTTCAACAATTTTGAGAGGGATTTGAAAAGTTTCAATGGGAATGGGAAGAATTGGGACAAAAATTGGAAAATTTTTCAGGGACTTTTAAAAAATTGCAACTGGAATTTTAGCCATTTTTTGACGTGAAATTGTAAACATGTGGACATGGATTTTGAAAATTCTAGAGAGAATTTTAAAAGCTTCAAGAGAATTTCAACAATTTTGAGAGGGATTTGAAAAGTTTCAATGGGAATGGGAAGAATTGGGACAAAAATTGGAAAATTTTTAAGGGACTTTGAAAAAATTTCAACTGGAATTTTAGCCATTTTTTCACGTGAAATTGTAAACATGTGGACATGGATTTTGAAAATGCTAGAGAGAATTTTAAAAGCTTCAACAGAATTTCAACAATTTTGAGAGGGATTTGAAAAGTTTCAATGGGAATGGGAAGAATTGGGATGAAAATTGGAAAATTTTTAAGGGACTTTGAAAAAATTGCAACTGGAATTTTAGCAATGTTTTCACGTGAAATTGTAAACATGTGGACATGGATTTTGAAAATTCTAGAGAGAATTTTAAAAGCTTCAAGAGAATTTCAACAATTTTGAGAAGGATTTGAAAAGTTTCAATGGGAATGGGAAGAATTGGGACAAAAATTGGGAAAATTTTGAAGGACTTTGAAAAAATTTCAACTGGAATTTTAGCAATTTTTTGACGTGAAATTGTAAACATGTGGACATGGATTTTGAAAATGCTAGAGAGAATTTTAAAAGCTTCAACAGAATTTTCAACAGTTTTGAGAGGGATTTGAAAAGTTTCAATGGGAATGGGAAGAATTGGGATGAAAATTGGAAAATTTTTAAGGGACTTTGAAAAAATTTCAACTGGAATTTTAGCAATTTTTTCACGTGAAATTGTAAACATGTGACATGGATTTTGAAAATTCTAGAGAGAATTTTAAAAGCTTCAACAGAATTTCAACAAATTTTGAGAGGGATTTGAAAAGTTTCAATGGGAATGGGAAGAATTGGGACAAAAATTGGAAAATTTTGAAGGGACTTTGAAAAAATTTCAACTGGAATTTTAGCCATTTTTTGACGTGAAATTGTAAACATGTGGACATGGATTTTGAAAATTCTAGAGAGAATTTTAAAAAGCTTCAACAGAATTTCAACAATTTTGAGAGGGATTTGAAAAGTTTCAATGGGAATGGGA
>NW_028115571.1:0-22946 GCF_964273445.1 Streptopelia decaocto | reverse complement strand
AGTCCCTTAAAAATTTTCCAATTTTTGTCCCAGTTCTTCCCATTCCCATTGAAACTTTTCAAATCCCTCTCCAAATTGTTGAAATTCTGTTGAAGCTTTTAAAATTCTCTCTAGAATTTTCAAAATCCATGGCCACATGTTTACAATTTCACGTCAAAAAATGGCTAAAATTCCAGTTGAAATTTTTTCAAAGTCCCTTCAAAATTTTCCAATTTTTGTCCCAATTCTTCCCATTCCCATTGAAACTTTTCAAATCCCTCTCCAAATTGTTGAAATTCTCTTGAAGCTTTTAAAATTCTCTCTAGAATTTTCAAAATCCATGGCCACATGTTTACAATTTCACGTCAAAAAATGGCTAAAATTCCAGTTGAAATTTTTTCAAAGTCCCTTAAAAATTTTCCAATTTTTGTCCCAATTCTTCCCATTCCCATTGAAACTTTCAAATCCCTCTCAAAATTGTTGAAATTCTCTTGAAGCTTTTAAAATTCTCTCTAGAATTTTCAAAATCCATGGCCACATGTTTACAATTTCACGTCAAAAAATGGCTAAAATTAAAGTTGAAATTTTTTCAAAGTCCCTTAAAAATTTTCCAATTTTTGTCCCAATTCTTCCCATTCCCATTGAAACTTTTCAAATCCCTCTCAAAATTGTTGAAATTCTCTTGAAGCTTTTAAAATTCTCTCTAGAATTTTCAAAATCCATGTCCACATGTTTACAATTTCACGTCAAAAATGGCTAAAATTCCAGTTGAAATTTTTTCAAAGTCCCTTAAAAATTTTCCAATTTTTGTCCCAATTCTTCCCATTCCCATTGAAACTTTTCAAATCCCTCTCAAAATTGTTGAAATTCTCTTGAAGCTTTTAAAATTCTCTCTAGAATTTTCAAAATCCATGTCCACATGTTTACAATTTCACGTCAAAAAATGGCTAAAATTCCAGTTGAAATTTTTTCAAAGTCCCTTAAAAATTTTCCAATTTTTGTCCCAATTCTTCCCATTCCCATTGAAACTTTTCAAATCCCTCTCAAAATTGTTGAAATTCTCTTGAAGCTTTTAAAATTCTCTCTAGAATTTTCAAAATCCATGTCCACATGTTTACAATTTCACGTCAAAAAATGGCTAAAATTCCAGTTGAAATTTTTTCAAAGTCCCTTCAAAATTTTCCAATTTTTGTCCCAATTCTTCCCATTCCCATTGAAACTTTTCAAATCCCTCTCCAAATTGTTGAAATTCTGTTGAAGCTTTTAAAATTCTCTCTAGAATTTTCAAAATCCATGGCCACATGTTTTCAATTTCATGTAAAAAAATGGCTAAAATTCCAGTTGAAATTTTTTCAAAGTCCCTTAAAAATTTTCCAATTTTTGTCCCAATTCTTCCCATTCCCATTGAAACTTTTCAAATCCCTCTCAAAATTGTTGAAATTCTCTTGAATCTTTTAAAATTCTCTCTAGAATTTTCAAAATCCATGTCCACATGTTTACAATTTCACGTCAAAAAATGGCTAAAATTCCAGTTGAAATTTTTTCAAAGTCCCTTAAAAATTTTCCAATTTTTGTCCCAATTCTTCCCATTCCCATTGAAACTTTTCAAATCCCTCTCAAAATTGTTGAAATTCTCTTGAAGCTTTTAAAATTCTCTCTAGAATTTTCAAAATCCATGTCCACATGTTTACAATTTCACGTCAAAAAATGGCTAAAATTCCAGTTGAAATTTTTTCAAAGTCCCTTAAAAATTTTCCAATTTTTGTCCCAATTCTTCCCATTCCCATTGAAACTTTTCAAATCCCTCTCAAAATTGTTGAAATTCTCTTGAAGCTTTTAAAATTCTCTCTAGAATTTTCAAAATCCATGGCCACATGTTTACAATTTCACGTCAAAAAATGGCTAAAATTCCAGTTGAAATTTTTTCAAAGTCCCTTAAAAGTTTTCCAATTTTTGTCCCAATTCTTCCCATTCCCATTGAAACTTTTCAAATCCCTCTCAAAATTGCTGAAATTCTCTTGAAGCTTTTAAAATTCTCTCTAGAATTTTCAAAATCCATGTCCACATGTTTACAATTTCACGTCAAAAAATTGCTAAAATTCCAGTTGAAATTTTTTCAAAGTCCCTTAAAAATTTTCCAATTTTTGTCCCAATTCTTCCCATTCCCATTGAAACTTTTCAAATCCCTCTCAAAATTGTTGAAATTCTCTTGAAGCTTTTAAAATTCTCTCTAGAATTTTCAAAATCCATGGCCACATGTTTACAATTTCACGTCAAAAAATGGCTAAAGTCCAGTTGAAATTTTTTCAAAGTCCCTTAAAAATTTTCCAATTTTTGTCCCAATTCTTCCCATTCCCATTGAAACTTTTCAAATCCCTCTCAAAATTGTTGAAATTCTCTTGAAGCTTTTAAAATTCTCTCTAGAATTTTCAAAATCCATGTCCACATGTTTACAATTTCACATAAAAAAATGGCTAAAATTCCAGTTGAAATTTTTTCAAAGTCCCTTAAAAATTTTCCAATTTTTGTCCCAATTCTTCCATTCCCATTGAAACTTTTCAAATCCCTCTCCAAATTGTTGAAATTCTGTTGAAGCTTTTAAAATTCTCTCTAGAATTTTCAAAATCCATGGCCACATGTTTACAATTTCACGTCAAAAAATGGCTAAAATTCCAGTTGAAATTTTTTCAAAGTCCCTTAAAAATTTTCCAATTTTTGTCCCAATTCTTCCCATTCCCATTGAAACTTTTCAAATCCCTCTCAAAATTGTTGAAATTCTCTTGAAGCTTTTAAAATTCTCTCTAGAATTTTCAAAATCCATGTCCACATGTTTACAATTTCACGTCAAAAAATGGCTAAAATTCCAGTTGAAATTTTTTCAAAGTCCCTTAAAAATTTTCCAATTTTTGTCCCAATTCTTCCCATTCCCATTGAAACTTTTCAAATCCCTCTCAGAATTGTAGACATTCTGTTAAAGCTTTTAAAATTCTCTCTAGAATTTTCAAAATCCATGTCCACATGTTTACAATTTCACGTCAAAAAATTGCTAAAATTCCAGTTGAAATTTTTTCAAAGTCCCTTAAAAATTTTCCAATTTTTGTCCCAATTCTTCCCATTCCCATTGAAACTTTTCAAATCCCTCTCAAAATTGTTGAAATTCTCTTGAAGCTTTTAAAATTCTCTCTAGAATTTTCAAAATCCATGTCCACATGTTTACAATTTCACGTCAAAAAATGGCTAAAATTCCAGTTGAAATTTTTTCAAAGTCCCTTAAAAATTTTCCAATTTTTGTCCCAATTCTTCCCATTCCCATTGAAACTTTTCAAATCCCTCTCAAAATTGTTGAAATTCTCTTGAAGCTTTTAAAATTCTCTCTAGAATTTTCAAAATCCATGTCCACATGTTTACAATTTCACGTCAAAAAATGGCTAAAATTCCAGTTGAAATTTTTTCAAAGTCCCTTAAAAATTTTCCAATTTTTGTCCCAATTCTTCCCATTCCCATTGAAACTTTTCAAATCCCTCTCAAAATTGTTGAAATTCTCTTGAAGCTTTTAAAATTCTCTCTAGAATTTTCAAAATCCATGGCCACATGTTTACAATTTCACGTCAAAAAATGGCTAAAATTCCAGTTGAAATTTTTTCAAAGTCCCTTAAAAATTTTCCAATTTTTGTCCCAGTTCTTCCCATTCCCATTGAAACTTTTCAAATCCCTCTCCAAATTGTTGAAATTCTGTTGAAGCTTTTAAAATTCTCTCTAGAATTTTCAAAATCCATGGCCACATGTTTACAATTTCACGTCAAAAAATGGCTAAAATTCCAGTTGAAATTTTTTCAAAGTCCCTTAAAAATTTTCCAATTTTTGTCCCAATTCTTCCCATTCCCATTGAAACTTTTCAAATCCCTCTCAAAATTGTTGAAATTCTCTTGAAGCTTTTAAAATTCTCTCTAGAATTTTCAAAATCCATGTCCACATGTTTACAATTTCACGTCAAAAAATGGCTAAAATTAAAGTTGAAATTTTTTCAAAGTCCCTTAAAAATTTTCCAATTTTTGTCCCAATTCTTCCCATTCCCATTGAAACTTTTCAAATCCCTCTCAAAATTGTTGAAATTCTCTTGAAGCTTTTAAAATTCTCTCTAGAATTTTCAAAATCCATGTCCACATGTTTACAATTTCACATCAAAAAATGGCTAAAATTCCAGTTGAAATTTTTTCAAAGTCCCTTAAAAATTTTCCAATTTTTGTCCCAATTCTTCCCATTCCCATTGAAACTTTTCAAATCCCTCTCAAAATTGTTGAAATTCTCTTGAAGCTTTTAAAATTCTCTCTAGAATTTTCAAAATCCATGTCCACATGTTTACAATTTCACGTCAAAAAATGGCTAAAATTCCAGTTGAAATTTTTTCAAAGTCCCTTCAAAATTTTCCAATTTTTGTCCCAATTCTTCCCATTCCCATTGAAACTTTTCAAATCCCTCTCCAAATTGTTGAAATTCTCTTGAAGCTTTTAAAATTCTCTCTAGAATTTTCAAAATCCATGGGCACATGTTTTCAATTTCATGTAAAAAAATGGCTAAAATTCCAGTTGAAATTTTTTCAAAGTCCCTTAAAAATTTTCCAATTTTTGTCCCAATTCTTCCCATTCCCATTGAAACTTTTCAAATCCCTCTCAAAATTGTTGAAATTCTCTTGAATCTTTTAAAATTCTCTCTAGAATTTTCAAAATCCATGTCCACATGTTTACAATTTCACGTCAAAAAATGGCTAAAATTCCAGTTGAAATTTTTCAAAGTCCCTTAAAAATTTTCCAATTTTTGTCCCAATTCTTCCCATTCCCATTGAAACTTTTCAAATCCCTCTCAAAATTGTTGAAATTCTCTTGAAGCTTTTAAAATTCTCTCTAGAATTTTCAAAATCCATGTCCACATGTTTACAATTTCACGTCAAAAAATTGCTAAAATTCCAGTTGAAATTTTTTCAAAGTCCCTTAAAAATTTTCCAATTTTTGTCCCAATTCTTCCCATTCCCATTGAAACTTTTCAAATCCCTCTCAAAATTGTTGAAATTCTCTTGAAGCTTTTAAAATTCTCTCTAGAATTTTCAAAATCCATGGCCACATGTTTACAATTTCACGTCAAAAAATGGCTAAAATTCCAGTTGAAATTTTTTCAAAGTCCCTTAAAAATTTTCCAATTTTTGTCCCAATTCTTCCCATTCCCATTGAAACTTTTCAAATCCCTCTCAGAATTGTAGACATTCTGTTAAAGCTTTTAAAATTCTCTCTAGAATTTTCAAAATCCATGTCCACATGTTTACAATTTCACGTCAAAAAATTGCTAAAATTCCAGTTGAAATTTTTTCAAAGTCCCTTAAAAATTTTCCAATTTTTGTCCCAATTCTTCCCATTCCCATTGAAACTTTTCAAATCCCTCTCAAAATTGTTGAAATTCTCTTGAAGCTTTTAAAATTCTCTCTAGAATTTTCAAAATCCATGTCCACATGTTTACAATTTCACGTCAAAAAATGGCTAAAATTCCAGTTGAAATTTTTTCAAAGTCCCTTAAAAATTTTCCAATTTTTGTCCCAATTCTTCCCATTCCCATTGAAACTTTTCAAATCCCTCTCAAAATTGTTGAAATTCTCTTGAAGCTTTTAAAATTCTCTCTAGAATTTTCAAAATCCATGGCCACATGTTTACAATTTCACGTCAAAAAATGGCTAAAATTCCAGTTGAAATGTTTTCAAAGTCCCTTAAAAATTTTCCAATTTTTGTCCCAATTCTTCCCATTCCCATTGAAACTTTTCAAATCCCTCTCAAAATTGTTGAAATTCTCTTGAAGCTTTTAAAATTCTCTCCAGAATTTTCTAAATCCATGTCCACATGTTTACAATTTCACGTCAAAAAATGGCTAAAATTCCAGTTGAAATTTTTTCAAAGTCCCTTAAAAATTTTCCAATTTTTGTCCCAATTCTTCCCATTCCCATTGAAACTTTTCAAATCCCTCTCAAAATTGTTGAAATTCTCTTGAAGCTTTTAAAATTCTCTCTAGAATTTTCAAAATCCATGGCCACATGTTTACAATTTCACGTCAAAAAATGGCTAAAATTCCAGTTGAAATTTTTTCAAAGTCCCTTAAAAATTTTCCAATTTTTGTCCCAGTTCTTCCCATTCCCATTGAAACTTTTCAAATCCCTCTCCAAATTGTTGAAATTCTGTTGAAGCTTTTAAAATTCTCTCTAGAATTTTCAAAATCCATGGCCACATGTTTACAATTTCACGTCAAAAAATGGCTAAAATTCCAGTTGAAATTTTTTCAAAGTCCCTTAAAAATTTTCCAATTTTTGTCCCAATTCTTCCCATTCCCATTGAAACTTTTCAAATCCCTCTCAAAATTGTTGAAATTCTCTTGAAGCTTTTAAAATTCTCTCTAGAATTTTCAAAATCCATGTCCACATGTTTACAATTTCACGTCAAAAAATGGCTAAAATTCCAGTTGAAATTTTTTCAAAGTCCCTTAAAAATTTTCCAATTTTTGTCCCAATTCTTCCCATTCCCATTGAAACTTTTCAAATCCCTCTCAAAATTGTTGAAATTCTCTTGAAGCTTTTAAAATTCTCTCTAGAATTTTCAAAATCCATGGCCACATGTTTACAATTTCACGTCAAAAAATGGCTAAAATTAAAGTTGAAATTTTTTCAAAGTCCCTTAAAAATTTTCCAATTTTTGTCCCAATTCTTCCCATTCCCATTGAAACTTTTCAAATCCCTCTCAAAATTGTTGAAATTCTCTTGAAGCTTTTAAAATTCTCTCTAGAATTTTCAAAATCCATGTCCACATGTTTACAATTTCACGTCAAAAAATGGCTAAAATTCCAGTTGAAATTTTTTCAAAGTCCCTTAAAAATTTTCCAATTTTTGTCCCAATTCTTCCCATTCCCATTGAAACTTTTCAAATCCCTCTCAAAATTGTTGAAATTCTCTTGAAGCTTTTAAAATTCTCTCTAGAATTTTCAAAATCCATGTCCACATGTTTACAATTTCACGTCAAAAAATGGCTAAAATTCCAGTTGAAATTTTTTCAAAGTCCCTTAAAAATTTTCCAATTTTTGTCCCAATTCTTCCCATTCCCATTGAAACTTTTCAAATCCCTCTCAAAATTGTTGAAATTCTCTTGAAGCTTTTAAAATTCTCTCTAGAATTTTCAAAATCCATGTCCACATGTTTACAATTTCACGTCAAAAAATGGCTAAAATTCCAGTTGAAATTTTTTCAAAGTCCCTTCAAAATTTTCCAATTTTTGTCCCAATTCTTCCCATTCCCATTGAAACTTTTCAAATCCCTCTCCAAATTGTTGAAATTCTGTTGAAGCTTTTAAAATTCTCTCTAGAATTTTCAAAATCCATGGCCACATGTTTTC
Organism: Streptopelia decaocto; assembly: GCF_964273445.1. NCBI lineage: Eukaryota > Metazoa > Chordata > Aves > Columbiformes > Columbidae > Streptopelia > Streptopelia decaocto. Next base: position 15,549 of record NW_028115571.1, on the reverse strand, counting down.
AATTTCATGTAAAAAAATGGCTAAAATTCCAGTTGAAATTTTTTCAAAGTCCCTTAAAAATTTTCCAATTTTTGTCCCAATTCTTCCCATTCCCATTGAAACTTTTCAAATCCCTCTCAAAATTGTTGAAATTCTCTTGAATCTTTTAAAATTCTCTCTAGAATTTTCAAAATCCATGTCCACATGTTTACAATTTCACGTCAAAAAATGGCTAAAATTCCAGTTGAAATTTTTTCAAAGTCCCTTAAAAATTTTCCAATTTTTGTCCCAATTCTTCCCATTCCCATTGAAACTTTTCAAATCCCTCTCAAAATTGTTGAAATTCTGTTGAAGCTTTTAAAATTCTCTCTAGAATTTTCAAAATCCATGTCCACATGTTTACAATTTCACGTCAAAAAATGGCTAAAATTCCAGTTGAAATTTTTTCAAAGTCCCTTAAAAATTTTCCAATTTTTGTCCCAATTCTTCCCATTCCCATTGAAACTTTTCAAATCCCTCTCAAAATTGTTGAAATTCTCTTGAAGCTTTTAAAATTCTCTCTAGAATTTTCAAAATCCATGGCCACATGTTTACAATTTCACGTCAAAAAATGGCTAAAATTCCAGTTGAAATTTTTTCAAAGTCCCTTAAAAGTTTTCCCATTTTTGTCCCAATTCTTCCCATTCCCATTGAAACTTTTCAAATCCCTCTCAAAATTGCTGAAATTCTCTTGAAGCTTTTAAAATTCTCTCTAGAATTTTCAAAATCCATGTCCACATGTTTACAATTTCACGTCAAAAAATTGCTAAAATTCCAGTTGAAATTTTTTCAAAGTCCCTTAAAAATTTTCCAATTTTTGTCCCAATTCTTCCCATTCCCATTGAAACTTTTCAAATCCCTCTCAAAATTGTTGAAATTCTCTTGAAGCTTTTAAAATTCTCTCTAGAATTTTCAAAATCCATGGCCACATGTTTACAATTTCACGTCAAAAAATGGCTAAAGTCCAGTTGAAATTTTTTCAAAGTCCCTTAAAAATTTTCCAATTTTTGTCCCAATTCTTCCCATTCCCATTGAAACTTTTCAAATCCCTCTCAAAATTGTTGAAATTCTCTTGAAGCTTTTAAAATTCTCTCTAGAATTTTCAAAATCCATGTCCACATGTTTACAATTTCACATAAAAAAATGGCTAAAATTCCAGTTGAAATTTTTTCAAAGTCCCTTAAAAATTTTCCAATTTTTGTCCCAATTCTTCCCATTCCCATTGAAACTTTTCAAATCCCTCTCCAAATTGTTGAAATTCTGTTGAAGCTTTTAAAATTCTCTCTAGAATTTTCAAAATCCATGGCCACATGTTTACAATTTCACGTCAAAAAATGGCTAAAATTCCAGTTGAAATTTTTTCAAAGTCCCTTAAAAATTTTCCAATTTTTGTCCCAATTCTTCCCATTCCCATTGAAACTTTTCAAATCCCTCTCAAAATTGTTGAAATTCTCTTGAAGCTTTTAAAATTCTCTCTAGAATTTTCAAAATCCATGTCCACATGTTTACAATTTCACGTCAAAAAATGGCTAAAATTCCAGTTGAAATTTTTTCAAAGTCCCTTAAAAATTTTCCAATTTTTGTCCCAATTCTTCCCATTCCCATTGAAACTTTTCAAATCCCTCTCAGAATTGTAGACATTCTGTTAAAGCTTTTAAAATTCTCTCTAGAATTTTCAAAATCCATGTCCACATGTTTACAATTTCACGTCAAAAAATTGCTAAAATTCCAGTTGAAATTTTTTCAAAGTCCCTTAAAAATTTTCCAATTTTTGTCCCAATTCTTCCCATTCCCATTGAAACTTTTCAAATCCCTCTCAAAATTGTTGAAATTCTCTTGAAGCTTTTAAAATTCTCTCTAGAATTTTCAAAATCCATGTCCACATGTTTACAATTTCACGTCAAAAAATGGCTAAAATTCCAGTTGAAATTTTTTCAAAGTCCCTTAAAAATTTTCCAATTTTTGTCCCAATTCTTCCCATTCCCATTGAAACTTTTCAAATCCCTCTCAAAATTGTTGAAATTCTCTTGAAGCTTTTAAAATTCTCTCTAGAATTTTCAAAATCCATGGCCACATGTTTACAATTTCACGTCAAAAAATGGCTAAAATTCCAGTTGAAATGTTTTCAAAGTCCCTTAAAAATTTTCCAATTTTTGTCCCAATTCTTCCCATTCCCATTGAAACTTTTCAAATCCCTCTCCAAATTGTTGAAATTCTCTTGAAGCTTTTAAAATTCTCTCCAGAATTTTCTAAATCCATGTCCACATGTTTACAATTTCACGTCAAAAAATGGCTAAAATTCCAGTTGAAATTTTTTCAAAGTCCCTTAAAAATTTTCCAATTTTTGTCCCAATTCTTCCCATTCCCATTGAAACTTTTCAAATCCCTCTCAAAATTGTTGAAATTCTCTTGAAGCTTTTAAAATTCTCTCCAGAATTTTCAAAATCCATGTCCACATGTTTACAATTTCACGTCAAAAAATGGCTAAAATTCCAGTTGAAATTTTTTCAAAGTCCCTTAAAAATTTTCCAATTTTTGTCCCAATTCTTCCCATTCCCATTGAAACTTTTCAAATCCCTCTCAAAATTGTTGAAATTCTCTTGAAGCTTTTAAAATTCTCTCTAGAATTTTCAAAATCCATGGCCACATGTTTACAATTTCACGTCAAAAAATGGCTAAAATTCCAGTTGAAATTTTTTCAAAGTCCCTTAAAAATTTTCCAATTTTTGTCCCAGTTCTTCCCATTCCCATTGAAACTTTTCAAATCCCTCTCCAAATTGTTGAAATTCTGTTGAAGCTTTTAAAATTCTCTCTAGAATTTTCAAAATCCATGGCCACATGTTTACAATTTCACGTCAAAAAATGGCTAAAATTCCAGTTGAAATTTTTTCAAAGTCCCTTAAAAATTTTCCAATTTTTGTCCCAATTCTTCCCATTCCCATTGAAACTTTTCAAATCCCTCTCAAAATTGTTGAAATTCTCTTGAAGCTTTTAAAATTCTCTCTAGAATTTTCAAAATCCATGTCCACATGTTTACAATTTCACGTCAAAAAATGGCTAAAATTAAAGTTGAAATTTTTTCAAAGTCCCTTAAAAATTTTCCAATTTTTGTCCCAATTCTTCCCATTCCCATTGAAACTTTTCAAATCCCTCTCAAAATTGTTGAAATTCTCTTGAAGCTTTTAAAATTCTCTCTAGAATTTTCAAAATCCATGTCCACATGTTTACAATTTCACATCAAAAAATGGCTAAAATTCCAGTTGAAATTTTTTCAAAGTCCCTTAAAAATTTTCCAATTTTTGTCCCAATTCTTCCCATTCCCATTGAAACTTTTCAAATCCCTCTCAAAATTGTTGAAATTCTCTTGAAGCTTTTAAAATTCTCTCTAGAATTTTCAAAATCCATGTCCACATGTTTACAATTTCACGTCAAAAAATGGCTAAAATTCCAGTTGAAATTTTTTCAAAGTCCCTTAAAAATTTTCCAATTTTTGTCCCAATTCTTCCCATTCCCATTGAAACTTTTCAAATCCCTCTCAAAATTGTTGAAATTCTCTTGAAGCTTTTAAAATTCTCTCTAGAATTTTCAAAATCCATGTCCACATGTTTACAATTTCACGTCAAAAAATGGCTAAAATTCCAGTTGAAATTTTTTCAAAGTCCCTTCAAAATTTTCCAATTTTTGTCCCAATTCTTCCCATTCCCATTGAAACTTTTCAAATCCCTCTCAAAATTGTTGAAATTCTCTTGAAGCTTTTAAAATTCTCTCTAGAATTTTCAAAATCCATGGCCACATGTTTTCAATTTCATGTAAAAAAATGGCTAAAATTCCAGTTGAAATTTTTTCAAAGTCCCTTAAAAATTTTCCAATTTTTGTCCCAATTCTTCCCATTCCCATTGAAACTTTTCAAATCCCTCTCAAAATTGTTGAAATTCTCTTGAATCTTTTAAAATTCTCTCTAGAATTTTCAAAATCCATGTCCACATGTTTACAATTTCACGTCAAAAAATGGCTAAAATTCCAGTTGAAATTTTTTCAAAGTCCCTTAAAAATTTTCCAATTTTTGTCCCAATTCTTCCCATTCCCATTGAAACTTTTCAAATCCCTCTCAAAATTGTTGAAATTCTCTTGAAGCTTTTAAAATTCTCTCTAGAATTTTCAAAATCCATGTCCACATGTTTACAATTTCACGTCAAAAAATTGCTAAAATTCCAGTTGAAATTTTTTCAAAGTCCCTTAAAAATTTTCCAATTTTTGTCCCAATTCTTCCCATTCCCATTGAAACTTTTCAAATCCCTCTCAAAATTGTTGAAATTCTCTTGAAGCTTTTAAAATTCTCTCTAGAATTTTCAAAATCCATGGCCACATGTTTACAATTTCACGACAAAAAATGGCTAAAATTCCAGTTGAAATTTTTTCAAAGTCCCTTAGAAGTTTTCCCATTTTTGTCCCAATTCTTCCCATTCCCATTGAAACTTTTCAAATCCCTCTCAAAATTGCTGAAATTCTCTTGAAGCTTTTAAAATTCTCTCTAGAATTTTCAAAATCCATGTCCACATGTTTACAATTTCACGTCAAAAAATTGCTAAAATTCCAGTTGAAATTTTTTCAAAGTCCCTTAAAAATTTTCCAATTTTTGTCCCAATTCTTCCCATTCCCATTGAAACTTTTCAAATCCCTCTCAAAATTGTTGAAATTCTCTTGAAGCTTTTAAAATTCTCTCTAGAATTTTCAAAATCCATGGCCACATGTTTACAATTTCACGTCAAAAAATGGCTAAAGTCCAGTTTAAATTTTTTCACAGTCCCTTAAAAATTTTCCAATTTTTGTCCCAATTCTTCCCATTCCCATTGAAACTTTTCAAATCCCTCTCAAAATTGTTGAAATTCTCTTGAAGCTTTTAAAATTCTCTCTAGAATTTTCAAAATCCATGTCCACATGTTTACAATTTCACATAAAAAAATGGCTAAAATTCCAGTTGAAATTTTTTCAAAGTCCCTTAAAAATTTTCCAATTTTTGTCCCAATTCTTCCATTCCCATTGAAACTTTTCAAATCCCTCTCCAAATTGTTGAAATTCTCTTGAAGCTTTTAAAATTCTCTCTAGAATTTTCAAAATCCATGGCCACATGTTTACAATTTCACGTCAAAAAATGGCTAAAATTCCAGTTGAAATTTTTTCAAAGTCCCTTAAAAATTTTCCAATTTTTGTCCCAATTCTTCCCATTCCCATGGAAACTTTTCAAATCCCTCTCAAAATTGTTGAAATTCTGTTGAAGCTTTTAAAATTCTCTCTAGAATTTTCAAAATCCATGTCCACATGTTTACAATTTCACGTCAAAAAATGGCTAAAATTCCAGTTGAAATTTTTTCAAAGTCCCTTAAAAATTTTCCAATTTTTGTCCCAATTCTTCCCATTCCCATTGAAACTTTTCAAATCCCTCTCCAAATTGTTGAAATTCTGTTGAAGCTTTTAAAATTCTCTCTAGAATTTTCAAAATCCATGGCCACATGTTTTCAATTTCATGTAAAAAAATGGCTAAAATTCCAGTTGAAATTTTTTCAAAGTCCCTTAAAAATTTTCCAATTTTTGTCCCAATTCTTCCCATTCCCATTGAAACTTTTCAAATCCCTCTCAAAATTGTTGAAATTCTCTTGAAGCTTTTAAAATTCTCTCTAGAATTTTCAAAATCCATGGCCACATGTTTACAATTTCACGTCAAAAAATGGCTAAAATTCCAGTTGAAATTTTTTCAAAGTCCCTTAAAAATTTTCCAATTTTTGTCCCAATTCTTCCCATTCCCATTGAAACTTTTCAAATCCCTCTCAAAATTGTTGAAATTCTCTTGAAGCTTTTAAAATTCTCTCTAGAATTTTCAAAATCCATGTCCACATGTTTACAATTTCACGTCAAAAAATGGCTAAAATTCCAGTTGAAATTTTTTCAAAGTCGCTTAAAAATTTTCCAATTTTTGTCCCAATTCTTCCCATTCCCATTGAAACTTTTCAAATCCCTCTCAAAATTGTTGAAATTCTGTTGAAGCTTTTAAAATTCTCTCTAGAATTTTCAAAATCCATGTCCACATGTTTACAATTTCACGTCAAAAAATGGCTAAAATTCCAGTTGAAATTTTTTCAAAGTCCCTTAAAAATTTTCCAATTTTTGTCCCAATTCTTCCCATTCCCATTGAAACTTTTCAAATCCCTCTCAAAATTGTTGAAATTCTCTTGAAGCTTTTAAAATTCTCTCTAGAATTTTCAAAATCCATGGCCACATGTTTACAATTTCACGTCAAAAAATGGCTAAAATTAAAGTTGAAATTTTTTCAAAGTCCCTTAAAAATTTTCCAATTTTTGTCCCAATTCTTCCCATTCCCATTGAAACTTTTCAAATCCCTCTCAAAATTGTTGAAATTCTCTTGAAGCTTTTAAAATTCTCTCTAGAATTTTCAAAATCCATGGCCACATGTTTACAATTTCACGTCAAAAAATGGCTAAAATTCCAGTTGAAATTTTTTCAAAGTCCCTTAAAAATTTTCCAATTTTTGTCCCAATTCTTCCCATTCCCATTGAAACTTTTCAAATCCCTCTCAAAATTGTTGAAATTCTCTTGAAGCTTTTAAAATTCTCTCTAGAATTTTCAAAATCCATGTCCACATGTTTACAATTTCACGTCAAAAATGGCTAAAATTCCAGTTGAAATTTTTTCAAAGTCCCTTAAAAATTTTCCAATTTTTGTCCCAATTCTTCCCATTCCCATTGAAACTTTTCAAATCCCTCTCAAAATTGTTGAAATTCTCTTGAAGCTTTTAAAATTCTCTCTAGAATTTTCAAAATCCATGTCCACATGTTTACAATTTCACGTCAAAAAATGGCTAAAATTCCAGTTGAAATTTTTTCAAAGTCCCTTCAAAATTTTCCAATTTTTGTCCCAATTCTTCCCATTCCCATTGAAACTTTTCAAATCCCTCTCCAAATTGTTGAAATTCTGTTGAAGCTTTTAAAATTCTCTCTAGAATTTTCAAAATCCATGGCCACATGTTTTCAATTTCATGTAAAAAAATGGCTAAAATTCCAGTTGAAATTTTTTCAAAGTCCCTTAAAAATTTTCCAATTTTTGTCCCAATTCTTCCCATTCCCATTGAAACTTTTCAAATCCCTCTCAAAATTGTTGAAATTCTCTTGAAGCTTTTAAAATTCTCTCTAGAATTTTCAAAATCCATGGCCACATGTTTACAATTTCACGTCAAAAAATGGCTAAAATTCCAGTTGAAATTTTTTCAAAGTCCCTTAAAAATTTTCCAATTTTTGTCCCAATTCTTCCCATTCCCATTGAAACTTTTCAAATCCCTCTCAAAATTGTTGAAATTCTCTTGAAGCTTTTAAAATTCTCTCTAGAATTTTCAAAATCCATGTCCACATGTTTACAATTTCACATAAAAAAATGGCTAAAATTCCAGTTGAAATTTTTTCAAAGTCCCTTAAAAATTTTCCAATTTTTGTCCCAATTCTTCCCATTCCCATTGAAACTTTTCAAATCCCTCTCAGAATTGTAGACATTCTGTTAAAGCTTTTAAAATTCTCTCTAGAATTTTCAAAATCCATGTCCACATGTTTACAATTTCACGACAAAAAATTGCTAAAATTCCAGTTGAAATTTTTTCAAAGTCCCTTAAAAATTTTCCAATTTTTGTCCCAATTCTTCCCATTCCCATTGAAACTTTTCAAATCCCTCTCAAAATTGTTGAAATTCTCTTGAAGCTTTTAAAATTCTCTCTAGAATTTTCAAAATCCATGGCCACATGTTTACAATTTCACGTCAAAAAATGGCTAAAATTCCAGTTGAAATTTTTTCAAAGTCCCTTCAAAATTTTCCAATTTTTGTCCCAATTCTTCCCATTCCCATTGAAACTTTTCAAATCCCTCTCAAAATTGTTGAAATTCTCTTGAAGCTTTTAAAATTCTCTCTAGAATTTTCAAAATCCATGGCCACATGTTTACAATTTCACGTCAAAAAATGGCTAAAATTCCAGTTGAAATTTTTTCAAAGTCCCTTAAAAATTTTCCAATTTTTGTCCCAATTCTTCCCATTCCCATTGAAACTTTTCAAATCCCTCTCAAAATTGTTGAAATTCTGTTGAAGCTTTTAAAATTCTCTCTAGAATTTTCAAAATCCATGTCCACATGTTTACAATTTCACGTCAAAAAATGGCTAAAATTCCAGTTGAAATTTTTTCAAAGTCCCTTAAAAATTTTCCAATTTTTGTCCCAATTCTTCCCATTCCCATTGAAACTTTTCAAATCCCTCTCAAAATTGTTGAAATTCTCTTGAAGCTTTTAAAATTCTCTCTAGAATTTTCAAAATCCATGTCCACATGTTTACAATTTCACATAAAAAAATGGCTAAAATTCCAGTTGAAATTTTTTCAAAGTCCCTTAAAAATTTTCCAATTTTTGTCCCAATTCTTCCCATTCCCATTGAAACTTTTCAAATCCCTCTCAGAATTGTAGACATTCTGTTAAAGCTTTTAAAATTCTCTCTAGAATTTTCAAAATCCATGTCCACATGTTTACAATTTCACGACAAAAAATTGCTAAAATTCCAGTTGAAATTTTTTCAAAGTCCCTTAAAAATTTTCCAATTTTTGTCCCAATTCTTCCCATTCCCATTGAAACTTTTCAAATCCCTCTCAAAATTGTTGAAATTCTCTTGAAGCTTTTAAAATTCTCTCTAGAATTTTCAAAATCCATGGCCACATGTTTACAATTTCACGTCAAAAAATGGCTAAAATTCCAGTTGAAATTTTTTCAAAGTCCCTTCAAAATTTTCCAATTTTTGTCCCAATTCTTCCCATTCCCATTGAAACTTTTCAAATCCCTCTCAAAATTGTTGAAATTCTCTTGAAGCTTTTAAAATTCTCTCTAGAATTTTCAAAATCCATGGCCACATGTTTACAATTTCACGTCAAAAAATGGCTAAAATTCCAGTTGAAATTTTTTCAAAGTCCCTTAAAAATTTTCCAATTTTTGTCCCAATTCTTCCCATTCCCATTGAAACTTTTCAAATCCCTCTCAAAATTGTTGAAATTCTGTTGAAGCTTTTAAAATTCTCTCTAGAATTTTCAAAATCCATGTCCACATGTTTACAATTTCACGTCAAAAAATGGCTAAAATTCCAGTTGAAATTTTTTCAAAGTCCCTTAAAAATTTTCCAATTTTTGTCCCAATTCTTCCCATTCCCATTGAAACTTTTCAAATCCCTCTCAGAATTGTAGACATTCTGTTAAAGCTTTTAAAATTCTCTCTAGAATTTTCAAAATCCATGTCCACATGTTTACAATTTCACGTCAAAAAATTGCTAAAATTCCAGTTGAAATTTTTTCAAAGTCCCTTAAAAATTTTCCAATTTTTGTCCCAATTCTTCCCATTCCCATTGAAACTTTTCAAATCCCTCTCAAAATTGTTGAAATTCTCTTGAAGCTTTTAAAATTCTCTCTAGAATTTTCAAAATCCATGTCCACATGTTTACAATTTCACGTCAAAAAATGGCTAAAATTCCAGTTGAAATTTTTTCAAAGTCCCTTAAAAATTTTCCAATTTTTGTCCCAATTCTTCCCATTCCCATTGAAACTTTTCAAATCCCTCTCAAAATTGTTGAAATTCTGTTGAAGCTTTTAAAATTTTCTCTAGAATTTTCAAAATCCATGGGCACATGTTTACAATTTCACGTCAAAAAATGGCTAAAATTCCAGTTGAAATTTTTTCAAAGTCCCTTAAAAATTTTCCAATTTTTGTCCCAATTCTTCCCATTCCCATTGAAACTTTTCAAATCCCTCTCAAAATTGTTGAAATTCTCTTGAAGCTTTTAAAATTCTCTCTAGAATTTTCAAAATCCATGGCCACATGTTTACAATTTCACGTCAAAAAATGGCTAAAATTAAAGTTGAAATTTTTTCAAAGTCCCTTAAAAATTTTCCAATTTTTGTCCCAATTCTTCCCATTCCCATTGAAACTTTTCAAATCCCTCTCAAAATTGTTGAAATTCTCTTGAAGCTTTTAAAATTCTCTCTAGAATTTTCAAAATCCATGGCCACATGTTTACAATTTCACGTCAAAAAATGGCTAAAATTCCAGTTGAAATTTTTTCAAAGTCCCTTAAAAATTTTCCAATTTTTGTCCCAATTCTTCCCATTCCCATTGAAACTTTTCAAATCCCTCTCAAAATTGTTGAAATTCTGTTGAAGCTTTTAAAATTCTCTCTAGAATTTTCAAAATCCATGTCCACATGTTTACAATTTCACGTCAAAAAATGGCTAAAATTCCAGTTGAAATTTTTTCAAAGTCCCTTAAAAATTTTCCAATTTTTGTCCCAATTCTTCCCATTCCCATTGAAACTTTTCAAATCCCTCTCAAAATTGTTGAAATTCTCTTGAAGCTTTTAAAATTCTCTCTAGAATTTTCAAAATCCATGTCCACATGTTTACAATTTCACGTCAAAAAATGGCTAAAATTCCAGTTGAAATTTTTTCAAAGTCCCTTCAAAATTTTCCAATTTTTGTCCCAATTCTTCCCATTCCCATTGAAACTTTTCAAATCCCTCTCAAAATTGTTGAAATTCTGTTGAAGCTTTTAAAATTCTCTCTAGAATTTTCAAAATCCATGGCCACATGTTTTCAATTTCATGTAAAAAAATGGCTAAAATTCCAGTTGAAATTTTTTCAAAGTCCCTTAAAAATTTTCCAATTTTTGTCCCAATTCTTCCCATTCCCATTGAAACTTTTCAAATCCCTCTCAAAATTGTTGAAATTCTCTTGAAGCTTTTAAAATTCTCTCTAGAATTTTCAAAATCCATGTCCACATGTTTACAATTTCACGTCAAAAAATGGCTAAAATTCCAGTTGAAATTTTTTCAAAGTCCCTTAAAAATTTTCCAATTTTTGTCCCAATTCTTCCCATTCCCATTGAAACTTTTCAAATCCCTCTCAAAATTGTTGAAATTCTCTTGAAGCTTTTAAAATTCTCTCTAGAATTTTCAAAATCCATGTCCACATGTTTACAATTTCACGTCAAAAAATGGCTAAAATTCCAGTTGAAATTTTTTCAAAGTCCCTTAAAAATTTTCCAATTTTTGTCCCAATTCTTCCCATTCCCATGGAAACTTTTCAAATCCCTCTCAAAATTGTTGAAATTCTCTTGAAGCTTTTAAAATTCTCTCTAGAATTTTCAAAATCCATGTCCACATGTTTACAATTTCACGTCAAAAAATGGCTAAAATTCCAGTTGAAATTTTTTCAAAGTCCCTTAAAAGTTTTCCCATTTTTGTCCCAATTCTTCCCATTCCCATTGAAACTTTTCAAATCCCTCTCAAAATTGCTGAAATTCTCTTGAAGCTTTTAAAATTCTCTCTAGAATTTTCAAAATCCATGTCCACATGTTTACAATTTCACGTCAAAAAATGGCTAAAATTCCCGTTGAAATTTTTTCAAAGTCCCTTAAAAATTTTCCAATTTTTGTCCCAATTCTTCCCATTCCCATTGAAACTTTTCAAATCCCTCTCAAAATTGTTGAAATTCTCTTGAAGCTTTTAAAATTCTCTCTAGAATTTTCAAAATCCATGTCCACATGTTTACAATTTCACGTCAAAAAATGGCTAAAGTCCAGTTGAAATTTTTTCAAAGTCCCTTAAAAATTTTCCAATTTTTGTCCCAATTCTTCCCATTCCCATTGAAACTTTTCAAATCCCTCTCAAAATTGTTGAAATTCTCTTGAAGCTTTTAAAATTCTCTCTAGAATTTTCAAAATCCATGTCCACATGTTTACAATTTCACATAAAAAAATGGCTAAAATTCCAGTTGAAATTTTTTCAAAGTCCCTTAAAAATTTTCCAATTTTTGTCCCAATTCTTCCATTCCCATTGAAACTTTTCAAATCCCTCTCAAAATTGTTGAAATTCTCTTGAAGCTTTTAAAATTCTCTCTAGAATTTTCAAAATCCATGGCCACATGTTTACAATTTCACGTCAAAAAATGGCTAAAATTCCAGTTGAAATTTTTTCAAAGTCCCTTAAAAATTTTCCAATTTTTGTCCCAATTCTTCCCATTCCCATTGAAACTTTTCAAATCCCTCTCAAAATTGTTGAAATTCTCTTGAAGCTTTTAAAATTCTCTCTAGAATTTTCAAAATCCATGTCCACATGTTTACAATTTCACGTCAAAAAATGGCTAAAATTCCAGTTGAAATTTTTTCAAAGTCCCTTAAAAATTTTCCAATTTTTGTCCCAATTCTTCCCATTCCCATTGAAACTTTTCAAATCCCTCTCAAAATTGTTGAAATTCTGTTGAAGCTTTTAAAATTTTCTCTAGAATTTTCAAAATCCATGTCCACATGTTTACAATTTCACGTCAAAAAATGGCTAAAATTCCAGTTGAAATTTTTCAAAGTCCCTTAAAAATTTTCCAATTTTTGTCCCAATTCTTCCCATTCCCATTGAAACTTTTCAAATCCCTCTCAAAATTGTTGAAATTCTGTTGAAGCTTTTAAAATTCTCTCTAGAATTTTCAAAATCCATGGCCACATGTTTACAATTTCACGTCAAAAAATGGCTAAAATTCCCGTTGAAATTTTTTCAAAGTCCCTTAAAAATTTCCAATTTTTGTCCCAATTCTTCCCATTCCCATTGAAACTTTTCAAATCCCTCTCCAAATTGTTGAAATTCTCTTGAAGCTTTTAAAATTCTCTCTAGAATTTTCAAAATCCATGGCCACATGTTTACAATTTCACGTCAAAAAATGGCTAAAATTCCAGTTGAAATTTTTTCAAAGTCCCTTAAAAATTTTCCAATTTTTGTCCCAATTCTTCCCATTCCCATTGAAACTTTTCAAATCCCTCTCAAAATTGTTGAAATTCTCTTGAAGCTTTTAAAATTCTCTCTAGAATTTTCAAAATCCATGTCCACATGTTTACAATTTCACGTCAAAAAATGGCTAAAATTCCAGTTGAAATTTTTTCAAAGTCCCTTAAAAATTTTCCAATTTTTGTCCCAATTCTTCCCATTCCCATTGAAACTTTTCAAATCCCTCTCAAAATTGTTGAAATTCTCTTGAAGCTTTTAAAATTCTCTCTAGAATTTTCAAAATCCATGGCCACATGTTTACAATTTCACGTCAAAAAATGGCTAAAATTCCAGTTGAAATTTTTTCAAAGTCCCTTAAAAATTTTCCAATTTTGTCCCAATTCTTCCCATTCCCATTGAAACTTTTCAAATCCCTCTCAAAATTGTTGAAATTCTCTTGAAGCTTTTAAAATTCTCTCTAGAATTTTCAAAATCCATGGCCACATGTTTACAATTTCACGTCAAAAAATGGCTAAAGTCCAGTTGAAATTTTTTCAAAGTCCCTTAAAAATTTTCCAATTTTTGTCCCAATTCTTCCCATTCCCATTGAAACTTTTCAAATCCCTCTCAAAATTGTGGAAATTCTCTTGAAGCTTTTAAAATTCTCTCTAGAATTTTCAAAATCCATGTCCACATGTTTACAATTTCACATAAAAAAATGGCTAAAATTCCAGTTGAAATTTTTTCAAAGTCCCTTAAAAATTTTCCAATTTTTGTCCCAATTCTTCCATTCCCATTGAAACTTTTCAAATCCCTCTCAAAATTGTTGAAATTCTCTTGAAGCTTTTAAAATTCTCTCTAGAATTTTCAAAATCCATGTCCACATGTTTACAATTTCACGTCAAAAAATGGCTAAAATTCCAGTTGAAATTTTTTCAAAGTCCCTTAAAAATTTTCCAATTTTTGTCCCAATTCTTCCCATTCCCATTGAAACTTTTCAAATCCCTCTCAAAATTGTTGAAATTCTCTTGAAGCTTTTAAAATTCTCTCTAGAATTTTCAAAATCCATGGCCACATGTTTACAATTTCACGTCAAAAAATGGCTAAAATTCCAGTTGAAATTTTTTCAAAGTCCCTTAAAAATTTTCCAATTTTTGTCCCAATTCTTCCCATTCCCATTGAAACTTTTCAAATCCCTCTCAAAATTGTTGAAATTCTCTTGAAGCTTTTAAAATTTTCTCTAGAATTTTCAAAATCCATGTCCACATGTTTACAATTTCACGTCAAAAAATGGCTAAAATTCCAGTTGAAATTTTTCAAAGTCCCTTAAAAATTTTCCAATTTTTGTCCCAATTCTTCCCATTCCCATTGAAACTTTTCAAATCCCTCTCAAAATTGTTGAAATTCTCTTGAAGCTTTTAAAATTCTCTCTAGAATTTTCAAAATCCATGGCCACATGTTTACAATTTCACGTCAAAAAATGGCTAAAATTAAAGTTGAAATTTTTTCAAAGTCCCTTAAAAATTTTCCAATTTTTGTCCCAATTCTTCCCATTCCCATTGAAACTTTTCAAATCCCTCTCAAAATTGTTGAAATTCTCTTGAAGCTTTTAAAATTCTCTCTAGAATTTTCAAAATCCATGGCCACATGTTTACAATTTCACGTCAAAAAATGGCTAAAATTCCAGTTGAAATTTTTTCAAAGTCCCTTAAAAATTTTCCAATTTTTGTCCCAATTCTTCCCATTCCCATTGAAACTTTTCAAATCCCTCTCAAAATTGTTGAAATTCTCTTGAAGCTTTTAAAATTCTCTCTAGAATTTTCAAAATCCATGTCCACATGTTTACAATTTCACGTCAAAAAATTGCTAAAATTCCAGTTGAAATTTTTTCAAAGTCCCTTCAAAATTTTCCAATTTTTGTCCCAATTCTTCCCATTCCCATTGAAACTTTTCAAATCCCTCTCCAAATTGTTGAAATTCTGTTGAAGCTTTTAAAATTCTCTCTAGAATTTTCAAAATCCATGGCCACATGTTTTCAATTTCATGTAAAAAAATGGCTAAAATTCCAGTTGAAATTTTTTCAAAGTCCCTTAAAAATTTTCCAATTTTTGTCCCAATTCTTCCCATTCCCATTGAAACTTTTCAAATATCTCTCAAAATTGTTGAAATTCTCTTGAAGCTTTTAAAATTCTCTCTAGAATTTTCAAAATCCATGTCCACATGTTTACAATTTCACGTCAAAAATGGCTAAAATTCCAGTTGAAATTTTTTCAAAGTCCCTTAAAAATTTTCCAATTTTTCTCCCAATTCTTCCATTCCCATTGAAACTTTTCAAATCCCTCTCAAAATTGTTGAAATTCTCTTGAAGCTTTTAAAATTCTCTCTAGAATTTTCAAAATCCATGTCCACATGTTTACAATTTCACGTCAAAAAATGGCTAAAATTCCAGTTGAAATTTTTTCAAAGTCCCTTAAAAATTTTCCAATTTTTGTCCCAATTCTTCCCATTCCCATTGAAACTTTTCAAATCCCTCTCAAAATTGTTGAAATTCTCGTTGAAGCTTTTAAAATTCTCTCTAGAATTTTCAAAATCCATGGCCACATGTTTACAATTTCACGTCAAAAAATGGCTAAAATTCCAGTTGAAATTTTTTCAAAGTCCCTTAAAAGTATTCCCATTTCTGTCCCAATTCTTCCCATT